>NW_026878945.1:0-25359 GCF_032173495.1 Musca vetustissima
TCCTGTATTCGACGGCTCTACGTCATTCAATGTTTTCAAGTTACAGTTCGAGACAGTGGCTTCTAGAAATTCGTGGAACGACAGCGACAAAGCGGTTGCACTACTTCTGGCATTGAAGGGCAGTGCTGCGGATGTTATACAGAGTATTCCTGTCGCTTCTAGAAGCAACTATGAAGATGTTATTGCTGCACTGGAACGTAAGTACGGTGGCGAACATAAACAAAACATCTACCTTATGGAACTAAGGGGTAGAGTACAGAGGGCAAACGAGACGCTACAAGACTTTGCAGCTGAGGTGGAACGTTTGGTGCTAATGGCGTATCCAGGAGAGAATCACCCATTGCTGGACCGTATGAAAATCGAAACCTTTGTGAATGGCATACGTGACCCTGAGATTAAATGTGCAACATATGCGTCACCAAAAGCGTCGTTTGCCGAAACTGTGTCGTTTGCCCTTGCCCAAGAGACGGCAAGAATGATTGTTAAGCCCCAGACCTACAAGATTAGCCAACTGGAGACCGAATGTTGCGAACACAAATATCTCGTTAACTTGATCAAGGACGCCATGAGGCGGGTAATAGAAGACACAAAGTTAGTAGGGATGACTAAGCCCAGGGTTAGATGCTACAACTGCGATAAAGCAGGTCATATTGCGCGCGAATGCAGAGCTAAGCGCAAACGATCCAGGTCATCGTCACCACCTCCAACGAAAGATGGTAGAAGAATGGCTCAACAAGCCACCAATGAGTCACCGTTAAACAGAATCGAGCACAGAGAAGGCGGAAAACGCGGTAATGCTGATGCCCTGTCTCGTCGGCCATGCAAGGTAGAATACAGGCACTGCTCAAAGTCCGAGTGAAAAGAGAATATCGTTGATGTCCGACGATTGCAGTTTGAGTCGGGTGAAGATTGGTCGACGGAACAACGAAGAGATCCCATTCTGGGCAAAATAATTTCGGCCATAGAAACGGGCAAGCGACCTAGTCGCAAAGAAATTACCTCCGAAAGCCCTCTTTTAAAATCCTATTGGGCCCAGTGGGACAGTCTACTTATAAAAGATGGCTGCCTATATCGCAAATGGGAAAGTGAGGACGGTAAATCTCACCGGACTTGATCGTCGTCCCAGACTCCAAAATAAGAGATGTCTTGTCGGAGTTTCACGATGGGCCAAGTGGAGGACATCTTGGCATAGCAAAGACCGCTGAAAAGGTAAAGCAGAGATTCTACTGGGTCGGCTGTCAAAAATCCATTGCCGACTGGATCGCCAATTGTGAAAGGTGCATAAGAGCTAAAGGTCCAACACGGAAGAGTCGAGGCTACATGCAGCAGTATAATTCAGGAGCCCCTTTTGAAAGAATCGCAATGGATGTAGCTGGACCGTTCCCCACACGCGACTCTGGGAACCGGTATGTCTTAGTGGTCATGGATTACTTCAGTAAATGGCCGGAGGTTTATGCTATCCCAAATCAAGAAGCCAGGACAATTGTGGATGTGTTCAGCAAAAATTGGATTTGTCGCTATGGTGTTCCATCTGAGGTTCATTCCGATCAAGGTAGGAATTTTGAATCAGCGATCTTCAAGGAAATGTGTGACTCCTACGGAATCAAGAAAACCAGAACGACGCCCCTACATCCACAATCAGATGGCATGGTGGAAAGATTCAATCGCACCCTTGAAGAACATCTACGGAAAGTGGTGGACAGTGGCCAACGAGACTGGGATGAGCATATTCCAAAGTTTTTATTGGCTTATAGATCGGCCATTCATGATTCCACATCCCGGACCCAGCCAAAGTTCTGTTCGGAAATGAATTAAAGCTACCTGGCGATTTGATATTCGGCGCTACCCCAAACGACGATGTGAACCAAGATGAAGACAGCCAAAACTCTTTTAGTAAAGTCCACGATGCAGTCCGACATCGAATAAAAATGGTTAGCAACCGCATGAAGGCAAGGTACGATCGAGCGGCAAATACCGATGGGTTTCAAGAAGGGCAACTGGTACTATTGTTCAACCCACAACGAAAGAAAGGACTATGCCCCAAATTGCAAACGCACTGGGAAGGACCCTACAAGATTGTCACGAAAATAAATGACGTCGTTTATCGCATCCAGAGGAGCGACAGTCCCAGGTCGAAGATGAAAGTTGTACATTTGGAGCGGCTGACCCCCTACGGAACGGGAACTGTGCCTATTCGGGACGAACAGGCTTAAGCGGGGGGCAATGTTACGAATATAACTTTAGATTTAAGTTAATTTAGATGAATTCCGTTAATTTAAGAATTTGAATTGTAACGTAAATTTCTACTACGCAGTTTATTTGAATAACTTCACAACAACAACCACTGTATAGATTTTTCTACATCCTTCCATTTCCTCTTTCATTTTCTATTTTGTTATTGTCGTACAATTCTTGTTAAACGTTATTCCTCTTTCTTTGTTATTCCCTCGCCTGTATATGTGTTGTTGTTATTCCTCTTTCTTTGTTATTCCCTCGCCTGTATATGTGTTGTTGTTATTGTAAGTTTGTTTACTCAAGTTTGTTGTTGTTATTGTTCACTCAGTAAGTTTGTTGTTGTTATTGTTACTCAATGTGTTTGTTGCATTGGTAGATTGTTCGTGATCTAGGTGTTACCAGATCGTCTAGAAACTTCTGTAGCGACAGGCAGGGCTCATATAAATAGAGGGAATGGAAAGGCAGTGAGTTAGTTGTGAATCAGATCGCGAATTGAAACCGTCGTGTAAAGTAAAGTGCAAAGTAAAGTTGTGTGAATAAAATCATTGTAATAATAGTAATCAGAACGAACCCGCGTTTTATTTGGTACGAACTGTATCGGGAAATAAAACCACGTCTACACGGGATTAAGTAGAATCCAAGAACGTAACAATATAATATAATATAATATAATATATATATAATATATTATATTTATTAAATATAATATAATATAAAATTATATTGCAAATATTATTTCGATTATTATACTATAGTTATATATATATAAAGCAAGAAATAAATATAATATAATATAATATATTATAATATATTATAATACAATAAAATATAATATATTAAATTTTAATAATTACAATAATATAATATTAATATAATATATATATATATATAATATGATAATATAATATGCGTATGATATATTATAATTTAATATAATATATATATTTTATAAATATTATTTATAATCTTAATTATATTATATTATAATAGGTTAATATAATATATTTTATAATATAATAAATATAATTATATATATATTATATTATAAAATAATATATTATTTATATTAATTATGGAAAAATAATATAATTTTATAATATAATATAATGTTAATATAATATAACATAATATATATTATTTATAATATAATATAATATAATACAAAATAAGTTAATATAATTAACTTTGATTAATATAAAATTTATAATATATTATAAGAGATATTATATAATATTTACAATAATTAATATAATATAATATTATATAAATATAATATAATATAATATTATATAATATATTATAATATATAATATGTATAATTAATGTTATAAATTATATAATTATATTATTTATAATATATTATCATATAAAATAATATATTATAATTAATATATTATAATATATTATAATATAATATAATATTAAAATATAATATTTATAATATACATATTATATTAAATTATATATATATATTATCTTATATTAAAATATAGTTATACCAAATAATATAATATACCTTATAATATAATATAAATTAATATAATATATATATAATATAATATAATAATTATAATATAATATAATTTATATTATATTATATTATATTATATTATATTATATTATATTATATAATATAATATAATATAATAAAATATAATATAATATAATATAATATAATATAATATAATATAATATAATATAATATAATATAATATAATATAATATAATATAATATAATATAATATAATATAATCTAATATAATATAATATAATATAATATAATATATTATATAATATAATATAATATATTATAATATAATATAATATATTATTATACAATAATTATAATTATAATATTTTATAATATTTATAATATAATATAATATTATATTATATTATATAATATAATATAATATAATATAATATAATATATATATATAATATAATATAATATAATATAATATAATATAATATAATATAATATAATATAATATATAATATAATATATTATATTGCGATAATATAATATAATATAATATAAATAATATAATATAAATATAATATAATATAATATAAGCGTTAATAAATATAATATAATTTTGAATAATTAAATATAATATATATATAATATAATATAATATAATATAATATAATATAATATATATAATATAATATAATATAATATAATATAATATAATATAATATAATATAATATATATAACAAGAATATATAATATAATATATATAATATAATATAATATATATATATAATATAATATAATATAATATAATATAATATATATATAATATAATATAATATAATATAATATAATATAATATAATATAATATAATATAATATAATATAATATAATATAAATAATATAATTATATAATATTATATAATATAATATAATATAATATAATATAAATAATATAATATAATATAATATAATATAATATAATATAATATAATATAAATAATAATATAATATAATATAATATAATATAATATAAATAATATAATATAATATAATATAATATAATATAATATAATATAATATAATATAATATAATATAATATAATATAATATAATATAATATAATATAATATAATATAATATAATATAAATAATATTATAATATATAATATAATATAATATAAATGTAATATAATATAATATAATATAATATAATATAATATAATATAATATAATATAATATAATATAATAGTATATAATATGCATATAATATAATATACAAATATAATATAATATATATAATATAATATAAAATAATATAATATAATATAATATAAATAATATAATATAATATAATATAATATTATATAATATCATATAATATAATATAATATTATTATAATATAATATAATATAATATAATATAATATAATATCTTATAATATAATATAATATAATATAATATAATATAATATTTTATAAATATAATATGCTTTATGTTGTTAAAAAATATATATATATTATAACACAATATAAATATAATATAAAGCCTATAATATAATATAAATATATAATATAACATAATATAATATAAAATAATAATGTATAGCCATATACATATATATAATATAAATTATAAATAATATAATATAATATAATATTGACAATAATCGATAACTCCTACTTCAACACAAACATGTTACTTATATAATATAACTGGATAGTATGTTGAATATAATCGAAATATCATCATATAATCATATTTAAATATTTTAACCACATATTAAAGTATAATGATAATATAATCGTAATATAATATAAATAAATAATACGAAAAGTGAATAAGACAAAACAATATACCTGAATCAGAATATCCGTATGTATCCGCCATTGTATTTATAACCGATAATTTGGTATGAAATATCTTCTTATACTTAATTTAATAGGTCATAATTAATATATTAAAACTATAATCAGTTTTTTATATATTGCATATTTGTTAATTGGAAATATACCATCTTAATATAAAATAAAAAATATAAATGCAAAATTTAATATCCAATCATCTTTATAATGTAATGCTCAATATAAGATAATAGTTCAATGGGGCCGTCACAAGAATTTATTTTTATGTATGTGATTTTTAACAAGAGAGGAAAGTGCAGTTTTTATTTTTATAAGAAGATGTTATTTTATATTAGAAAGCGATAAAAAAAACTACACTTAACATTTAATCACATAATATGGATCTGAGGAAAGGGGACAAGGATTTTATAATTATGACCGGCGTCTTAGGATCACTGGCTGCAGCAAGGCACAGTAGCAGTTCGGTGAGCGGTGACGATACCCGGAGATTGGGGGCAACTTGGTACAGGCCAGCACGATGAGCAGGACGGCATCCGGAGATTACGATAAATGCAGCCCGATGCTTCGTCTTAAAGCCATGGGCTCGTTTTTCAGCCCCCCTCTATGAGACAGCAGTTTCGTTCACTGGTACCCAAGACAAAGTTTCTCAACTCCACTCCACTAGACTGTAAACTGCACTAACTACTTCCATAGGCAAGAGCGAAGAGAGTTTTGCAACCCCGCTGAACTAAACAATCATCTACAGATGACTGACTCCATTACCATTTCATTTAAAAATTGTACAGTAAGTATTCTTAATGGCTACAGTAAAAAATTATTTCATATCTAGCGCCGCATTTGAAATGCCAGAGATTGTTTAAACAAGCTAGTACTTATATAGATACTGTTAAAACTTCACATGCCTTAAAAATTAAAAAAACAGGCCAAACTTAAATTAACTTACAACTACATTAAATCTATACTTACACTTAAATGATGATAGTACAGCAGACGGTCATCTTCATCACAAAGGATTCCTCCATCTCGCAGCTTCAGCCAAGCTACAGATGGTAGGTGTTTCCTTCTAAGCATGGAGTGGAGTTCCTCCTTGCACTTTAGGAGCCATTTTCCACAAGCGGGCTCCTTTTCCGGAAGTTGAGATCATATTTCATCATGCATACATCGATTCGGTTGAAGTCGATTGCATTGTAGATGTTCCTATTGGTTGGACGTCTATAAATTCCATTGTTATCCATTGTTGGCCTCATTCCTACGCATGGTGCAAATACATTTCTCTCCCACATTCTAATTCTTTCTATCAGGTCTGACGATATGTCTGCCCATGTAGCAAAGGAGTAGGTGATGATTGGACGAATCACTTGCTTGTATATTAGCAACTTTACCTCCGAAGAAATCCCTCCTCGCATTCGGAATAGTATCTGATAGGCAAAGTTAA
Source organism: Musca vetustissima (assembly GCF_032173495.1). Taxonomy (NCBI): domain Eukaryota; kingdom Metazoa; phylum Arthropoda; class Insecta; order Diptera; family Muscidae; genus Musca; species Musca vetustissima. The sequence goes on from NW_026878945.1 coordinate 7,017, forward strand.
TATTTTTGGCCTTTGAAGGCACATAATCCACATGGCGACAGAAGTCGAATCTCTCGTGCAGGATGATTCCAAGTCTGACACTCCGGTGAATTCATTTCCAAGCTTTATAGTTGGAATGTACTTTCGGAAGCAGTGCACCTGGGTTTGCCCTTGAAAACCACGGGTATACATTTTCCAACATTGAGTTTAAGTCCCCATTTGTTGAAGTAGTTGTGAAGTGTTTCCAAGTACAAATTCAGTCTTCTTTCCACAGTGCTTCCAAATTTCAGGCGGCTCCTAGAGAAAACATGCCCCATGCGACGAGTATGTTGATCTAATCCTAGTGATTGCATCTTATAAAAAATGCTGTATTTGCGATACTATATCAAAAGCTTTGACAAAGTCCAGACCAATAGCAATTATTCCTCCCTTCAGTTTAAAGCCTTCGGTGACATATGTAGATATACTCGACTATCACCAAAGCCCCTCCTTTTATACCTGCTGGTGGTGGCTAAGAAATCGGCTTATTCAATGGGTCGGAGTAAAAATAATACAGACCGTTGACGCTAGGAGTTCTCAACACTGTAACAACAGATTAGTTTCTTGGATTCCCATTACGAACGCCTTTCGTTGTTTTTTTACTCGAATGGGAAACGGAAAGAGGGCATTTGTTGCTCCTCATATCGGTTGCTACAATTTATCGGTGGCGAATTTCACGACCAGTGTCGCCAGATACCAATATTAAGACCAGTGCGCTGTTTCTCGACCAACCTCTTCAATTGTTCTATTTTTAACACTTAATTATATAGGGTTATCCTACCATACTGTAACCGATGATGGCCATCCTCATACGTTAGGAAAATGGTTTTTAGATGCTGGTCGAGTTTCCAACGAACGACTCTTACTGAAAGAGGGATCAGCCTTTTCAGTTATTGCTACGTAGGGGGCGCTTTGCCAAGTTGTTGCATCACCACGTTTCGGCTTCGAATATCCCTGAGTAAACCTACCACTATTTCCGACTAGGAGGATAGTCCTAAGCCGCTACCAATGCATACGAAACGGTTTGTTGAACTATGTGCAATGGCACCTGTCTCCCACTTTCCTGCCTTCTTACTTGTTGTTGGCTTATCGGCATCCTTCTGTATCTTACTTGACGGTATCTTCTGACTAGAGGGTGACACTTTGGAACCAATGATTACTATTTAATTTAGGGTTGCCAAAATTAGCATCATCAGTCCATGAATCTTTGGCACACAATCACTTCCTCCGATACTTTCCCCTTAGACCTGCTAACTTCCACGAGTGCTTTTAAAATATATTGGTCTCTCCGCTATCCGCAAAAACAGGAATAGAGATTGCATTTAGCTATGCTACCCACAGACGTATATAATCATAATAGTACCACAATAATGAAGTGCTAGATTTCCGGGATGTATGGTTAAATAAGTTCAAGGTTTTCAGGGTTATGAAGGTAGATATTTTTGTATCCTCAGCCTTTAGATAATGAGGGAATATATACTTTGACACGGTCAAAATGTGCCCAATCAAAATATTGGTTTTGGACCCCATGTTTCCAATCCTTCTGGTACCTCCCCAAAAAATGGTTACATTTTGCTGAAAATTTATTTCAAATCATGTGAATGGGCCATCTGATTTAAACTAAAATTTGCACAACCTAATATTATAACCATGACTGTATAATTCTCTAATACCTATCCCACAAAGGGTGAACATTTTGAAAAGTTGTAAATCTCATATAAATCGAACGGAATATACAGTTTCATTGAAATTTTGAACATCGTAACATTTTTAACTTACATAGATATAGTTCAAAGATGAGACCTGCCGGTCAACACTCTACTCCCCCATTAAGTGTCAAAATTTGAAAATTTTGATTTAATCCAAACTTTGAAAATCGTAATACTTTTACAAACCAAGATAAACTCCGAAGATGGTGAACATCGGTTCAATCCTTTTTATACAACCTCTTTAAAAAATATTTTCCAAGATATCAGAAAACATGATTTTCTTTTCTAGAGCCGAATAAAGAGTTTGTTAGGTCAACGCATATTTATTGTCATCAATTCATGTAATTTATACTTAATTTAGCAATTGTAATTATTAAAATCGTCAGAATTATTACTATTTTCATTGTTGCATGTTGATCGGTGTCCACTGTATCTTTTTTCGCGTTTGTTAATATTTCTTTCTCTGCTTTCGTTGGCCGTAAGCATAGCTAAGTAAATAATCGAAAACGAATATTTGCAATGAGTTGTTTGCTGTTCTTTCTAATGATAGTTAGAAATACAAACAGCATATATATTTCACTCAATTATACTGTTACGTTCTTGGACTTCACTTATTCCCGTGTAGACGTTGTTTTATTTCCCGATACAGTTCGTACCAAATAAAACGCGGGTTCGTTCAGATTACGATTATTACAATGACTTTATTCACACAACTTTACTTTGCACTTTACTTTACACGACGGTTTCAATTCGCGATCTGATTCACAACTGACTCACTGTCTTTCCATTCCCTCTATTTATATGAGCCCTGCCTGTCGCTACAGAAGTTTCTAGACGATCTGGTAACACCTAGATCACGAACAATCTACCAATGCAACAAACACATTGAGTAACAATAACAACAACAAACTTACTGAGTGAACAATAACAACAACAAACTTGAGTAAACAAACTTACAATAACAACAACACATATACAGGCGAGGGAATAACAAAGAAAGAGGAATAACAACAACACATATACAGGCGAGGGAATAACAAAGAAAGAGGAATAACGTTTAACAAGAATTGTACGACAATAACAAAATAGAAAATGAAAGAGGAAATGGAAGGATGTAGAAAAATCTATACAGTGGTTGTTGTTGTGAAGTTATTCAAATAAACTGCGTAGTAGAAATTTACGTTACAATTCAAATTCTTAAATTAACGGAATTCATCTAAATTAACTTAAATCTAAAGTTATATTCGTAACATTGCCCCCCGCTTAAGCCTGTTCGTCCCGAATAGGCACAGTTCCCGTTCCGTAGGGGGTCAGCCGCTCCAAATGTACAACTTTCATCTTCGACCTGGGACTGTCGCTCCTCTGGATGCGATAAACGACGTCATTTATTTTCGTGACAATCTTGTAGGGTCCTTCCCAGTGCGTTTGCAATTTGGGGCATAGTCCTTTCTTTCGTTGTGGGTTGAACAATAGTACCAGTTGCCCTTCTTGAAACCCATCGGTATTTGCCGCTCGATCGTACCTTGCCTTCATGCGGTTGCTAACCATTTTTATTCGATGTCGGACTGCATCGTGGACTTTACTAAAAGAGTTTTGGCTGTCTTCATCTTGGTTCACATCGTCGTTTGGGGTAGCGCCGAATATCAAATCGCCAGGTAGCTTTAATTCATTTCCGAACAGAACTTTGGCTGGGGTCCGGGATGTGGAATCATGAATGGCCGATCTATAAGCCAATAAAAACTTTGGAATATGCTCATCCCAGTCTCGTTGGCCACTGTCCACCACTTTCCGTAGATGTTCTTCAAGGGTGCGATTGAATCTTTCCACCATGCCATCTGATTGTGGATGTAGGGGCGTCGTTCTGGTTTTCTTAATTCCGTAGGAGTCACACATTTCCTTGAAGATCGCTGATTCAAAATTCCTACCTTGATCGGAATGAACCTCAGATGGAACACCATAGCGACAAATCCAATTTTTGCTGAACACATCCACAATTGTCCTGGCTTCTTGATTTGGGATAGCATAAACCTCCGGCCATTTACTGAAGTAATCCATGACCACTAAGACATACCGGTTCCCAGAGTCGCTTGTGGGGAACGGTCCAGCTACATCCATTGCGATTCTTTCAAAAGGGGCTCCTGAATTATACTGCTGCATGTAGCCTCGACTCTTCCGTGTTGGACCTTTAGCTTTTATGCACCTTTCACAATTGGCGATCCAGTCGGCAATGGATTTTTGACAGCCGACCCAGTAGAATCTCTGCTTTACCTTTTCAGCGGTCTTTGCTATGCCAAGATGTCCTCCACTTGGCCCATCGTGAAACTCCGACAAGACATCTCTTATTTTGGAGTCTGGGACGACGATCAAGTTCCGGTGAGATTTACCGTCCTCACTTTCCCATTTGCGATATAGGCAGCCATCTTTTATAAGTAGACTGTCCCACTGGGCCCAATAGGATTTTAAAAGAGGGCTTTCGGAGGTAATTTCTTTCCGACTAGGTCGCTTGCCCGTTTCTATGGCCGAAATTATTTTGCCCAGAATGGGATCTCTTCGTTGTTCCGTCGACCAATCTTCACCCGACTCAAACTGCAATCGTCGGACATCAACGATATTCTCTTTGCACTCGGCCTTTGAGCAGTGCCTGTATTCTACCTTGCATGGCCGACGAGACAGGGCATCAGCATTACCGCGTTTTCCGCCTTCTCTGTGCTCGATTCTGTTTAACGGTGACTCATTGGTGGACTGTTGAGCCATTCTTCTACCATCTTTCGTTGGAGGTGGTGACGATGACCTGGATCGTTTGCGCTTAGCTCTGCATTCGCGCGCAATATGACCTGCTTTATCGCAGTTGTAGCATCTAACCCTGGGCTTAGTCATCCCTACTAACTTTGTTTCTTCTATTACCCGCCTCATGGCGTCCTTGATCAAGTTAACGAGATATTTGTGTTCGCAACATTCGGTCTCCAGTTGGCTAATCTTGTGGGTCTGGGGCTTAACAATCATTCTTGCCGTCTCTTGGGCAAGGGCAAACGACACAGTTTCGGCAAACGACGCTTTTGGTGACGCATATGTTGCACATTTAATCTCAGGGTCACGTATGCCATTCACAAAGGTTTCGATTTTCATACGGTCCAGCAATGGGTGATTCTCTCCTGGATACGCCATTAGCACCAAACGTTCCACCTCAGCTGCAAAGTCTTGTAGCGTCTCGTTTGCCCTCTGTACTTTTCCCCTTAGTTCCATAAGGTAGATGTTTTGTTTATGTTCGCCACCGTATTTACGTTCCAGTGCAGCAATAACATCTTCATAGTTGCTTCTAGAAGCGACAGGAATACTCTGTATAACATCCGCAGCACTGCCCTTCAATGCCAGAAGTAGTGCAACCGCTTTGTCGCTGTCGTTCCACGAATTTCTAGAAGCCACTGTCTCGAACTGTAACTTGAAAACATTGAATGACGTAGAGCCGTCGAATACAGGAGGTTTGATTTTTAGTGTGTTATCAGGAGCTCGCACCGGACCACCTTTAATTTCCAGTTCCGAAATTTTCTTCTCCAGATTCGTAAACCTGTGGTCGTGGGCCAGAAATTTCTCGTCAACCGACTGCACTTTCTTATCCAAATCTTTAATTTGGACCTCCACGGTTTCCACTCTCCTTCCAATAACTTCTGTAATGTACTCGAGTTTCTCGTTCGTTATTCTCGAATTTTCTTCGAACATTCGTCTCGTGTTTTCTTCTAACTTTCTGGAATTCTCTTCGCTCCTTCTGGAATTTTCCTCAAACTTTCTGGCATTCTCTTCGAACATTCTTCTCGTGTTTTCTGCTAACATTCGGGGATTCTCTTCGAACATTTTAGCCAGCATTTCTCTTAAATCGTCACCCCTGGCAGCTACTGACGAGACTTCCCCACCGTTGGATTCGCCCATTTCCGATAAATCCACTTCATCCTTACTGTCAAACTCATATGTATCGATGTTCATACCACGGCGCTCGAACTCATCCAACAGGCGTTTTTGTAGCTCAGCCTTGTTGCCAGTAGAGGACAATTCCAATTTATTTAGCTCCTTCTTCAAGTCTTCCACTCGTAGATCCTTAAACTTCATCGTAGTATTATCGTAATCTCACTTCCGACACCAATTGTTACGTTCTTGGACTTCACTTATTCCCGTGTAGACGTTGTTTTATTTCCCGATACAGTTCGTACCAAATAAAACGCGGGTTCGTTCAGATTACGATTATTACAATGACTTTATTCACACAACTTTACTTTGCACTTTACTTTACACGACGGTTTCAATTCGCGATCTGATTCACAACTGACTCACTGTCTTTCCATTCCCTCTATTTATATGAGCCCTGCCTGTCGCTACAGAAGTTTCTAGACGATCTGGTAACACCTAGATCACGAACAATCTACCAATGCAACAAACACATTGAGTAACAATAACAACAACAAACTTACTGAGTGAACAATAACAACAACAAACTTGAGTAAACAAACTTACAATAACAACAACACATATACAGGCGAGGGAATAACAAAGAAAGAGGAATAACAACAACACATATACAGGCGAGGGAATAACAAAGAAAGAGGAATAACGTTTAACAAGAATTGTACGACAATAACAAAATAGAAAATGAAAGAGGAAATGGAAGGATGTAGAAAAATCTATACAGTGGTTGTTGTTGTGAAGTTATTCAAATAAACTGCGTAGTAGAAATTTACGTTACAATTCAAATTCTTAAATTAACGGAATTCATCTAAATTAACTTAAATCTAAAGTTATATTCGTAACAATACATTATTGCAGAATGCACTCAAGTAGAGGTACCGATCTGCATGTGTGTCTGTCGATGCATTTTTGTATTCTTCTTCTCACTTTTGTTATTTGTTAAATTTGTCCAGTTTTTTAGAAATAAAGAAGAACACATTCGAAAAAGAGTTGGAGCTGTGCGCATTTTTTGATTTTGCCGGTCTTGATATTTGGTGGTTTTTTACATTTACACTGGGAAGAACCCTCAGCATAAAAGTTGATTTTTTAAGTTTAAAATTAAGTTTATGCTACTCCAGAAAAACGCTTCTGGATTGAACATTGGCGACCGTGACAGGACAGTGTAAATCTATCGTTCGTTGTTAAACCACTGATTTGTCGCGCTTTTCGTACAAATCATTATTTATCGCAACATTGTCGTTTATCGTTGTTAACCATGACTTTGGAGGAACTAAAACAACAGCGCACCATTATCAAGAAAAATATTTCTCGGATAAAAACTGTAATTGATGCCAGTGTCAAGGGAGAAAAACCCCTATCTTCTGCAGATTTGAAGTGTCGTCTTGGAATTCTGGAGTCATACTTCAAACAAGTCTTATCTATTCAAAGTAAAATTGAAAATTTGGATGCAGAAGATAATGGTCGTGCAGATATTGAAGACTCCTACTGCTACATCAATTCCCAAATTCAACAACAACTTTCTGAAGATGGACATAATACAACCTTTACCGACTCGTCATTTGCTGTATCTGTTCCCACAAACAAACTTCCTCGCTTAAAACTACCCACATTTAATGGTAAATACAGTGACTACAAAAATTTTATTACATCTTTCAAGCAAATAATCGATCGTGAACATGGTTTATCAAACATTGAGAAGTTCAATCATTTGTTAAATTGTCTTCAAGGCCATGCATTAGAAACTGTAAAGGCATTTCATGTTACCAATGAAAACTATCCAAAGGCTTTAGAGAGACCGAAGGCTCGGTACGACAACAGTACCTTAATATTCCTGGAAAATATCACATCACTTTTCGATTTGCCTGAGGTTTCAAAATCAAATTCGGATCAATTAAGAAGCCTAGTAGATAACGTGTCTGCAATTTACAGTTCACTTCAGTCTCTTGGTTCACAAAATGACATCGTAAATGCTATGTTAATACATATTGTAATGGAAAAGGTTGATGTGGACACCAAAAAGAAGTGGAAGGATTCGTTGGACTTCAGTGAACTTCCTACATGGGACAGTTGTTCCAAAATTCTAGAGAGAAGATGCCAATATTTAGAGTCTTTAGACATCAATGTATCGCGTCGCCAGGATCACATTTCTAAGAAATACATTCCAAAACCATACAAACATGGACATTCCTTTTCATGCTCTAAACGAAGTTGTTCGTACTGCTCTCAAGCTGACCATTCCATTACACAATGCCAACAATTTAAAGATTTGAATGTTGGTGTTCGTTTTGAAAATGTAAAGAAGCTTGGTCTTTGCATTAATTGCCTCGCCAAAGGTCACCAAGTCACAAACTGTCCATCAACTTTCAAATGCAGACATTGTTATCGATCTCATCATACCATGCTCCATCGTTCTGAAATGGCTCCAAAACAGTCATCGACTGCACCATCAACTTCTGCTGCTGTGGATAATGATATAGTTGCTACAGTGCACACACATATGGATAACGCTTCGCATCAGGTCCTCCTTGCTACGTCCATGGTTCTTGTTCGCGACAATTTTGGTACTTACAAATTGGGAAGGGCTCTGTTAGACTCTTGCTCACAAATAAATTTTATAACTGATGAATTCGCTCAGCGTCTATCTTTGCCAAGAAATAAAAAATGTGTTGAAGTTTCTGGCATTGGCAATGCTAATACAAGGGTTAAACAGAACTGTTTAACGAATATAAAATCTCGGGTAACCGATTTTGAAGCCCAACTTTCATTTTGTATTACACCACACATTTCGTACCAACCTGATTCGGAGCTTGATGTTTCATCTTGGAATCTACCTTCCAATACCCTCTTGGCTGATGAAAAATTTTACAATTCAAATAAAATTGACTTGTTGATTGGCACAGAAACGTTCTTCGATATACTGTCTGTTGGTCAAATTAGACTTGGTCCAGATCTTCCGAAGTTACAAAAGACATTACTGGGTTGGATAGTGACTGGGAGGTACAACTCATCAAGACCTAACAGCATCGGCAAATCTTACCTAGTGTCAACTGAGGAAACAATTAATTTGAACTTGGAACGACTTTGGAAAATCGAAGAACTGGAGAAAAATAACAAAAAAATGTCATTGGAACAAATTGAATGTGATAAATTTTTTATAAACAATGTAACTCGTGAATCATGTGGTAGAATTGTTGTTAAACTACCTTTCAAGGAATCTCCTTCATCCCTTGGACAATCTCGCAATACAGCTCTTCGACGCTTTTCTGCTCAAGAACGACGGCTAGCAAATAACCCGGAGCTTAAATCCGAGTATGTAAGTTTTATGAGAGAATATGAGAATTTTGGGCATATGACTCTTGTTAAAAATTTAAAATTGGATGAACCTCATTACTATATTCCCCACCACTGTGTGCTCAAACCTAATAGCACATCAACAAAGCTTCGAGTGGTGTTTGATGCCTCATGTGCTACATCTTCTGAGAAATCACTCAACGAAATTTTAATGGTTGGTCCCACAATACAAGAGGAGCTTTTCCTGCTGCTACTGCGCTTCCGACTTCATCGTTTCGCTTTAACCGCAGACATTGTAAAAATGTACAGGCAAGTCTTGATCAGCACAGAAGACCGTAAGTTTCAATATATTTTTTGGCGATATTCGGACGAAGAAGAAATTAAAACATATCGGTTGAATACCGTAACATACGGCACTTCAGCAGCACCATTTCTTGCAGTTCGTGCTCTACATTATCTTGCCGATGAATACTCTGAACGATTTGAGATTGGTGCAAATGCTTTAAAAAATTCATTTTATGTTGATGATTTCCTAGGAGGTGCTGAAACTATTGCAGAGTTAACCGAGCTTAAACACCAAGTAACAGAACTGCTTAAAATTGGGTGTTTCGAGCTAGACAAATGGCATTCGAATCACGAAAATTTTCGTCACGATAATTCGGTAAAAGATTTAAACATATATGACTCAATAGTCACGAATGCTTTAGGAATCTCTTGGGATCAACAGAAGGATCAGTTTTTGTTTTCATTCTCCCCAAAGCAGAAAACGGATATAGTTTCCAAACGCTCCATTCTATCGTTGTCATCCACACTCTTTGATCCACTTGGACTTGTGTCACCTTTGATTATAAAGGCGAAAATCATTCTTCAAGAGCTTTGGATAATAAAAATTGGATGGGATGAATCTGTTCCACAAGAGATTCATACTGCTTGGCTAGGTTTCCTCGATGATCTGCAAAACTTACATTTACTTAACATTCCTCGTTATTGTTTGTCACCAAATCCAGCATCAATACAATTACATGGCTTCTGCGATTCATCTATTCGAGCTTATGGTTGTTGCATTTACATCCGAGTTCTATCACGATCTGGTACGGTTTCCACACAACTATTTACAGCGAAGTCGAAGGTCGCTCCAACAAAGCGAAAATCATTACCATGTTTAGAACTATGTGGGGCTCACTTACTATCCAGACTATACAACAAAATACAACATATTCAAAGCATACCAAGGACTTCAGTGTATCTGTGGACTGACTCCCAAATAGTTTTGCACTGGCTGAAACAACACTCTTCCACCCTTTCAGTTTTTGTTGGAAACAGAATTTCGGAAATACAAGAATCTACGAACGGCTGCGTATGGAGGCATGTGCCTTCTCATTTAAATCCCGCAGATATTGTATCTAGAGGATCAACTGTATTGGATTTGACGTCGTCGATTTGGTTTGGTGGTCCAAACTTTCTCAAACAAAATGAAGATAAGTGGCCAATGAACAAATGTAATGAAATAAATCCCGAAGAAGTTAATAAAGAAAAACGGAAAACTACACTTCTTTTGGAGATACAACCTAATAGTATAAGCAAATTTATCGAGGGCTGCAGTTCGTACATAAGGATAATTAGAGTTGTTGCATGGATATTTCGTTTTTGGCATTCCTTATCTTCTCCAAAATCAATGTTTTTAAATTCTGATTGCTTACAACCCCAAGAACTAGAATACGCTCTGTTAGCTGTAGTTTGGAACGTACAACAACAATATTTCAAAGATGACATAAAACGCGCAGTCAAGAAAAGGGATCCACAGGGCCCACTTAAGGGCCTTAATCCATTTATAGACGATTCGAGTGGAATTGCAATTTTGAAAGTTGGTGGTCGTCTCGAACTTGCCCATGTTCCTGAAACTCAAAAACACCCCATGATTATGCCGAAGGAAAACAACTTTGTTAAATGTTACATTCAATATCTTCACATTAAAAATTACCATGCCGGTCCGAAGGCATTAGTCTCTCTTGTCAGAATGCGTTTTTGGGTAATAAATTTACGAAATCTTTGTCGTACTATTGTGAATCGCTGTCCACACTGCATACGTTATCGTCCAAAACTATTACAACAAATGATGTCAAATTTACCAGCTGATCGTCTCAATCCCTCTCGAGTTTTCGCCAGATGTGCTGTAGATTTCTGTGGTCCCATAAACACGTATTTAAGAATCAGAGGAAAGGTGCCATACAAAACGTATGTAGCGGTTTTTGTCTGCCTAGCAACAAAGGCTGTTCATATCGAAGCTGTGTCGGATTTATCCACCGATTCCTTTATTGGCGCTCTAAAAAGGATGATAGGTAGAAGAGGTTTGCCAACAGATATTTTCTGCGACAATGGCACAAACTTTGTGGGTGCGAACACAAAACTCAAAGATTTGAAAAGGTTTTTGTTTGATGAAGATAACAAAAACCACATAACTAATTTCTGCGCCAATGAGTTCATAAATTTCAATTTTATTCCACCCAGAGCACCCCACTTTGGTGGTCTTTGGGAGGCAGCTGTTAAATCTGCTAAGGGTCATCTAACTCGTACATTCACAAATACTCGCTTGACCTACGAAGAACTCGCCACTGCCTTAACTGAGATAGAAGCTATTTTAAATTCGAGACCTATATCGCCAATGTCGTCGGATCCGAGCGATTTAGAGGCCCTCACACCAGGCCATTTTATTATAGGTTGTTCGATGCGATCTCTTCCAGAGCTTGACCTCTCGTCCAAAAACGTAAATAATCTTGATCACTGGGCCCAAATTACTAAGATAAAACAGCACTTTTGGAAGAAATGGTCTCATGAATATATCAATGAGCTTCAAGTGAGAAACAAGTGGACGTCTTCCAACCCAAATGTTGCTGTGAATACCTTAGTGCTGGTACACGAAGACAATGTTCCTCCTCAGAAGTGGCTAATGGGTAGAATTATTGAAACTATAAGTGGAGGAGATGGACGAATACGAGTTGCCGAAGTAAAAACCAAGAAAGGAATTATTCGTCGACCTATTCACAAATTAGCCATGCTCTTAAATTGAAAGTGTCCTTTCAATGGGGCCGGTATGTTAGGTCAACGCATATTTATTGTCATCAATTCATGTAATTTATACTTAATTTATCAATTGTAATTATTAAAATCGTCAAAATTATTACTATTTACATTGTTGCATGTTGATCGGTGTCCACTGTATCTTTTTCGCGTTTGTTAATATTTCTTTCTCTGCTTTCGTTGGCCGTAAGCATAGCTAAGTAAATAATCGAAAACGAATATTTGCAATGAGTTGTTTGCTGTTCTTTCTAATGATAGTTAGAAATACAAACAGCATATATATTTCACTCAATTATACATTATTGCAGAATGCACTCAAGTAGAGGTACCGATCTGCATGTGTGTCTGTCGATGCATTTTTTGTATTCTTCTTCTCACTTTTGTTATTTGTTAAATTTGTCCAGTTTTTAGAAATAATAAAGAACACATTCGAAAAAGAGTTGGAGCTGTGCGCATTTTTTTGATTTTGCCGGTCTTGATATTTGGTGGTTTTTTACATTTACACTGGGAAGAACCCTCAGCATAAAAGTTGATTTTTTAAGTTTAAAATTAAGTTTATGCTACTCCAGAAAAACGCTTCTGGATTGAACAAATGCTATATATTTTACAAAAAAAGTACTGTACATTTTACGGAAAAAATAATTTATTGTAAGTCATAATGCATACGAATTTTTAATGGAGATTTTCCTAAAATTCCAAAACCCCAAACCGCGGTCCGATAATGATAATGCATGGTAGGACGGAATATGTGCTATTTGAGGGCAAAGTTATAAGTGGGGCTATACCTAAAGATGGACCAACATTGATTTTACAGTGTGGAAGAGTAATCATTATATGAGGGGCTATGCCTAATTAAGGATCGATATAGCTCAATTTCGAAACTAACATTTTCGTTTGCATCCAATACCTTCTAAAATTAATGGGGGCCCCTAGGAAAAACTCATGTTATGATAGGGCCTGGAAAATATCGAAAAATACATGAGAAAAAGATGACTGAAATTCTCAAAATATCTAATAATGGGGCTACTGTTATATGAGATTTTCATAAACCAGAGTGGTAAAGGGTATTATGTCTTTGTGCGTATGTTTGTAACAGGCAAAAGGAAACGAGATAGACACATGGTTCCTTTTGAGAATATGCATAGAATCACTTTCTGAGTCGATTTATGCATGTCCGTCCGTCCGTCTGTCTGTCCATGTTAAATTGTAAACAAAGTACAGGTCGCATTTATGATCCGAATTGGATGAAATTTGGCACAGATCACTTATTTGTCCCAAGGACGACCCCTATTGAAGTTGGGAAAAATCGGTTCAGATTTAGATATAGCTGCCATATATAGTTTCGTCCGATTTAAGGTAAATAGTACACGAAAGTCCCTATATATCTTTCGATTTGCACGAAAATTGGCATAGTGTACTGAATTAGCTCAGTAATTATGTGTGTTAAGTTTCCTGAAAATCGTCCAATTTAATGTAAATGGTACACCAAAGTTCCTATATATCTTACGTTTTGCGCGAAATTTGGCATAGCGTACTGAATATAGTCTAGAATGATGTGTGCTAAGTTCCGTGGAAATCGGTTCAAATTTAGATATAGCTCCCATGCATATCTTCGTCCGTTCTAATGTAAATGGTACACCAAAGTCCCTATATAACTTTCGATTTACACGAAATTTGGCATAGTGTACTGAATTACGTCTTAAATGATGTGTGTTAAGTTTCCTGAAAATGGTCAAGATTTAGATATAGTTCCCATATTTATTTTCGTCCAATTTTACACAACATCGACACAAAATTTTGCACAACGATTTGAAGATAGTATAACCTAGAAATTATATATAAATTCTGTACCGAATTCCAAAGCTGGGTCCGACTGGCACAAAATTTTTCACAACGTACGGAAGATAATATATAAATAAAATGTGACAAGTTTTGTTGACATCGGTTCAGATTTAGATATAGCTCCTAGATATAATTTTGTCCGATTTTAAGTAAAAGGTGCACAAAAGACCCAAAGTTATGCCGTTTGCTACAAAATTTTGCACAACGTACTGAAATTAATATTGTCTAACGTTTGCCAAGTTTTCTAGGAATCTGTTCCAATTTTGATATAGCTCCCATATATAGTTTCGTCCGATTTTAGTTAGATGGTACACCAAAGACCCAACATTGGGCCGATTGAAACTAAATTTTGCACAACGTACTGAAGTTAATATAACCTAGCATGTGGAAGTTGTTGTTGAAATTAGTTCAAATTTGGATAGAGCTACTATATATATTTTCTGCCGATTTAAGTAAATGATACATCAAGAACTGAAAACCTGTGACAAGTTTCGATGAAATCGGTTTGGATTTGGATATATCTTTTAGATATATTTTCGTCACATTTTAAGTAAATGGTACACCAAACTCCTCATGTTTATCAGATATTTATTCAAATAATCAACGGGTGTCTTCTTCTGTCTGCTTTAAATGGATGTACATAATTTTATCCCATTGTAAGAAGCAGCTTTATATCTGACCAAATGAAAAATTTAGTATAGGTTGCAGAATGACATATTTATGGATCCAATTTCATTTTACTGGTCCTTTAAAAATGCGACGTCTGTTAGGATTCATCTGTTAAATATACCCAAATTGGTGAAGGGTATCATATAGTCGTCCCCGTCCGACTTTACTACTTTCCTTACTTGTTTGATTGTGAAATCTGGTCTCTGGTGAAATCTCACGTAATTATAGATATACATGTAGATAAAATATAAACTGACTCAAAACAAATATAGCACATGTAATTCCAGAGTCATACTAAACATACTAGCTTATATGAGAAATAACAAAAAGCTTTTAAATTCCTTGAAACTGAGGAATCCGAATTTGTGAACGGGAACAAATTTCGAATAATCATATTTTCCTTAACCTATGTACCAAAAATCATGAATTTGCTCGCAAATTTTTTTTTTTATATAATTTTAAAAGAATTTTGCAATTTCCCATATGTTCTTTAATTCCTTTAAAGCTAGACAATCTCAGGCTTGTTCATTTTCGTAGATTCTTGACTTGTGTATGTTTAAACTTTCTTTAGATCGAGCTCAAATTGTTAGCAATTTCTAATTGACTATTGGGACAGACTACTATGTGAGCAATATTATATATAGTATTTGCGTATGTCAAATGGAAATGCCAAAAATGTTGTTGGAGGATCCTGAATTCATTTTCCATTCCATATATAAAGAGCAGTTTTATCTGTTTTATCGCTGTTTAGATAGGGATATATAGTTTTGTAATGCACATATTTTACACGTTTATTGTTTTCTAAAACCAACCCTATTTTTATAGCATGCCTCACAAATAATCTTGACAAACTGAACTCCAGTTTCTCAACATTTTTTATCTTTGTCTAGAGTTAACTTAATTTTTTCACTAATTTATTTTAATTTACATATTTTCTTTTCTACCGGAATCTAAACATTAAACCTTTTCCCTTGTGATTTCCTCAATCAAATCTTTTCCGAATACTTTGCAATTTTTTTATGACAAATTGTTGTAATTGTTGTATTTTTAAAACCCACGGACCGGCTACATAATGACCTCATCAAGAGGTGAACGTATTGCCTCACATTAAACATTGCCGGCCGGTCTATAGAAAAAAGTTTTTACAAAGCTCCGCTATTCAATGACTGTATCTAATTTCTTTACGTTTCTCAAGTTGAGTTGAGTTGTTGAATAATGTAAATAATGAATAATAAACCTACGCAACTCTTGAGAAATATTTAAAAATTTTTCTTTCTTTCATGTTCTTCTCTTCCTCTGTTGTATGCTGTATAGATTCAAATACTTTTGATTTGTTTTTTGTTTAGCCGAACAATAGATGACAAATGTCAATTCGATTTAATTACACCGCTGGTTTCTTCGTCGTTTCTTTCTCTCTTCGTTTCCATTTGATTTGATTACAAACAATGGACAAAACTGTCAATCAACAATGCGAAATCAAATGGCTATTATTGTTTGCTACTGTAGAAGCCCTGGAAATGATGTTGAACCAGTTTGTGACGCGAACAAAAATTGAAAGTTTTATTTTAAATATGAATAAATCAATTGTTGGGTATAATTTTTTTTAGAACTAAGTTTTTTACGAAGTTTAAAAGTATTTGAAGTAAACATGGGGATAATAAATTGGGTTTGCCAGGACTGACGCATACGAGGCTAGAAGATAACAATTGTCATTGATTTCTTTAGTTGTGAGAACGATGTAAATAAGTTGCTCGGCAAAGTGGGACTTTATTGTAAAATAAAAAAACTAAGGACACATATAATTCTTGTCAAAAGACTCCGAGAAAAAATACATATTGTTTAAAAATAACAATTCAAATGTGTACGATTCTTGGTGAGTCTATTAGTCCTAAGGTTTAGAGATTTTAAGTTTTTATTAAATTATATACAATAATATTTTATTTTATTTACGTTAAATTTTAAACAAAGTACAGGTCGCTTTTATGATCCAAATTGAATAAATTTATGGGTAAATAGTGCAGCAAAATTCCAAATTTAAGCCGATTGGTTCTATATAGCAGTTATGCCGAAGCTATCCTTCGAGTTTTTTTTATCTCGACATCCTTTAAAGAAAGAATGAATACATCAGCTAAATCGCCTTAAAATTCCATACTATGTAGGGTGTAAACGGACAATTTCGAGTACAAAATATACCCTATTAACCCCGAAAATACCGAAAATTGGAAGGAACCCTTTTGTGGGCGCTACCCGGTCAAAAATGCAAAAATGCAATGGACCTATATTTATAATTTTTTGTGGAGAGATTTACTACCCTATAAGAACTCAAAGTACTAAACAACAGTCAACTCAGTCGAAAATACCCTCAAAACCTCCAAAAACTGAAATTTAAGGATACCGTTATATGTGAGCTACCAGAAAAACTGGACCTGTATTTATAATTTTTAGGGGGAATATTTGGTACCCCATAAGAACCAGTGTACCAAGTTTCGATTGATAAGCGCGCTCAAGTACCCCAAAATACCGAAAATTTGGGGGTACCCTTATATGTGGGACTTGACCTGCATGCAAACAAAAGACGACTCCATGCAAACGGAAAAACAAAATTAATATACCTCCAAACTATTTGTGGAGGGTATAAAAAGGGGGTTATATATGGGGACTACCCCTAAAAGGGGCTGAATATTAAAATTATTTTTAAGGGAGATTTGTTACCATATACGACTACAAAATTTCAAATTACAGTGAATTCGGTTGAAAAACGCCCTCAAAAATACGGAACACTGGGGTGTACCCTTATATGGGGGTTACAAGAAAAAATTGACCTATGATTATAATTTTTAGTGGAGATTTTTGGTGCCCAATAAGAATAGATTTGCTACCCAATAAGAACTCAAAGTACTATACTACAGCAATTTCGGTCAAAAAATGCAATCAAAACCCCCAAAATACTGAAAATTGGGGGTATCGTTATATGGGGGCTACCAGAAAAACTGGGCCGATTTTTATAATTTTTAGTGGAGATATTTAGTACCCAATAATAACCCAATGTTCCAAATTTCAGTGTTTATGTATGGGAGCTATGCCTAAATGTGGACCGATTTAGCCCATCTTCAAAGTTGACCCCCTGCAGACAAAAAAGTGTTAGCGATCTATTTCAATTCCTATAGAAGCTAGAGTGCTTACAATAGACAAACACTGATTTTCCACCACTTTTTGACACATATTAAAAGTTGGTGTCAAATCGCATGACCTTGGTGGCCAGTTGATACCTTCAAAGACCGCAACAAACTGTGATTTTTCGGAATGACCTCTCATCACTTACTTGAGAATTCTCAGAACCGCAAATTTGGATCCTTTACCTCAGTTTAGTTATTTCATGTTTCTATTCACATTATAAAAACGAAGAGTTCCTCTTGGACACGTTCTAGGTATATTTTTAAATATAACATATTGTTCCGCTTATGGTCAAGGACTATGCCTATAATTTGCGGTGATGTTGAGATGATATTTAGTGTGCACAATGAACCGAAAACTTTATTTCTTCAGATTTTCTACTCACTCTTGTGG
This sequence comes from Musca vetustissima, assembly GCF_032173495.1. Lineage (NCBI taxonomy): Eukaryota > Metazoa > Arthropoda > Insecta > Diptera > Muscidae > Musca > Musca vetustissima. Next base: position 25,145 of record NW_026878945.1, read on the forward strand.
GTATTATTAAATGCAGAATATCACACATTTTACACGGTGAAGGGGATCTGACCAACGGTTGTTTAGAATATTGACCGATCATCAGGTCAATATTTCGAGGGTCAAATCAACCCAAAACCAAAGTGACTAAAGTGTTATTTTATGGCGGGAAACAGGATTTGGAAAACATGCCAGGGTTAGAAAGTGGAGCTGTTCACCTATAATCGGTCAAGTGC
>NW_026878946.1:0-25897 GCF_032173495.1 Musca vetustissima
CAGATAATTTGGAGTCTGAAAATTTTTCATCCGACTGTCTGAGTTTCGAAAATATCGTTGCCAGGCCTCCTTAGAAAACGATTCAAATCACCTAATTGTTCGGCGTTCTACAAGAATTGGAAATCTCTCAAGAACATTTCATTGTGAATTTTGCGTACGGTTCTTGCTTTACAACCTTACATGATAATGTTGAATTACGAATTAAATTAAATAAACCATTTGACGGTTTCAGTTGCCAAGTACATATTGGAAATATTTTATTACGATGTACTACCGAATATCGTACGATAACAATCAATGCGATAAAAATCATACATTTCTGATAAGATTTTTTGAAACTTATAATTATGTATTACTTAAGTGTAAACTAATGAAAGTATATGTTCAAAATAGTCATTATTAAAAACAGACCTAGGTATCAAAACGGAAGATTATTCAATTTCCCTATATCAAAGATGATCAGATTATGGAAATGAAAATAGACGACATCAACAAGAAATGAAAATATTTATTTGAATAGAGATGACATCAAGAAAAAAAACTATTTACTTGAACTACAATTAAATAATAATATTTTAAAATTTATTTGCTATACATATTGTATTTGGCATTTATATCGAAATAATTTGCACAATACATATGTGAATTTTATAACACCAATGCAGAGGTCGCTAACAGTGACTGAAATAAAGAAACAATGGAATGCAAGACTAGCCACAATCAAGTGAGTGAAGAGACCGCGGTTGTAAACAAAAGAAACCGTAGACAATCGGTTGATAAACTAACAACCAACAAGTGAGGGGAGGGAGAGAGGACAATACCAAAACAAAACACAGCCGAGGTGGTGATTTTTTTTCTTGGGAGGAATACATTTGTTTTTGTCAGTAGAGAGAGGGAGGACAAAAATAGCGCAAATAGTTGTTAAGTAGAACGATGTATGAACATAGTTTCGATATTAATGCAATTTTTACATTTTTTGGAAAAAATGAATATAAGCATAACCAATATGGAAAAAAATCAATGAAATTATGAAAATATTCATTATTTTTTTCTGTGCTGAAAATATTCTTTTAGGATTTGCAACCGACCATTAGTGTCGGGAAAATCAGAATCTAAATGTTTTCTCATAGTGTTGACAATAAGAAAATAAGTAAACATATTTGGAGCTAAGTAAGAGTTTGAATAGTAAAACACTTGAAAGATGTTTTCCATACACCTAGACGGAAAGGTTTAAATATAGATGACGGAAAAATAAAGGTTTAAATATAGATGTCTAAACATGACAGATTATAGAAATAGACGACAGATTATAAAAAAATAGATGATTGTCCTCTAGAAAACAGGTTGTATAGTCACCTTACTTTATCTGCCCTTAAGTGTTAAAGTCCATAATTGCATCCAGTAGTTTATTAAAAAATTATAACCAGAAAGGACACCCATAGATCGATCCGCAAAAGGCTCGCATATTTCAAGTTTAAAATTTATTGGACTAAAATTATATTTCAAATTACATAAAAAAATGTATTTATATTGCTGTCTTAACATGTAAAGGTAATAAGTCCATATTTTATAATTTTTGCAGGAGAGAAAACAGCCAACGACATCTGATAAATTGGGCTTAGCGTCTTTACTCATCACTATTAAATCGGTGTATTTTTACTTGTTATAAAAAGTGGTCATTGGCTTTCACGTTAAGCCATCGATATTCCCATGTATAAAATGTTCATATTATTTTTATTGTTATTATAAATTAAGTTTTTATACTGATTAACATGTTCCCTTGCTATAAATAAGAAACCATTGGTAATAATATATTACCAACTTTATTTTATATAAGCCATTGACATACATATTGGAAACGGAAAATTTTTGGAGAAATTGTTGATATTTAAACATAACAAGATTGATATAATTACCATTCTGCATGTCAAGATTACAGTCTTCGTTTCAAACAATGCAAATATTATATGCATATGTTATTAATAATATTGCTGAATATACATTTGTTTGTTATAAAACAAAATATTATTATCCATATTTAAATAATAATTTCATCATACAAATTTTCCATTCACAATTTGTTTATTGCGATTGTAAATGACTGTATTGGTTAATAAACAGTTTTTTGATTTTGTGATTGTTAAATGTGATTGTTAAATGATAGTGAAATTAAAAACATGTTATTAATTTTTATATTTTCAATTTATAATTGTTTATTACTGACTAAAAATTATTCAAAAGTCAATAAATTTTATAAGCATTAAGGTATTTAATATAAAAAAGGAAATCAATCAGTTGTGGTCAGGTAATAGAAATAACTATTCGCCTATCATAGAATCATGCAGTCCAGCAAGTGTCAAAACAAAGCTATTATTTATGACATTAAATCACAAACGATAACAAATACTTGTTAATGGACAAGAAATTATTTTATCTATGGGGTTTTGAAAAAAAAAAAACAACAAGAGTTTAGAGAAATGATCTGATAAAAATAAAATTTATGATCATAAAAATCTTTGGCATTAAGATCGATTTTATAAAAACTATCTAAATATGCCACACTTACAGCGTGGAATATCAGATGCATATTTTAAACAACTAAAAAGTGTCAGTCGGTGTTTGTCGACCCGATATGCCAACCAATGACTTATCCTGACTTCTGGATGCTATTTGTAAAGGAGATAACAACATTAGTAGACCCATGGATTCCATCTTTAAAATATTCTTTAAAAAATACACTCTGATGATCCTCAGTAAAAATATATTTAAAAAATCCACGCTATAGGTCTGATGATCCTTAGAAAAATATATTTAAAAAATCCAAGCTTTTAGGCCTGATGACACTCAGTAAAAATATATTTAAAAAAATCCACGCTTTTAGGCCTGATGATCCTCAGTAAAAATATATTTAAAAAATTCACGCTTTTAGGCCTGATGATCCTCAGTAAAAATATATTTAAAAAAACCAAGCTTTTAGGCCTGATGATCCTCAGTAAAAATATATTTGAAAAATCCAAGTTTTTAGGCCTTATGATCCTCAGTAAAAATATATTAAAAAAATCCAAGTTTTTAGGCCTGATGATCCTCAGTAAAAATATATTTAAAAAATCCACGCATAGGTCTGCTGATCCTTAGAAAAATATATTAAAAAAATCCACGCATAGGTCTGCTGATCCTTAGAAAAATATATTAAAAAAATCCACGCTTATAGGTCTGATGATCCTCAGTAAAAATATATTTAAAAAATCCACGCTTCTAGGCCTGATGATCCTCAGTAAAAATATATTAAAAAAATCCACGCATAGAGCCTAGAAGTTTCTTCAAAAAATATATTAAAAAAATCCACGCTTATAGGTCTGATGATCCTTAGAAAATATATTTAAAAAATTCACGCTTCTAGGCCTGATGATCCTTAGAAAAATATTTTTTAAAAAATCCACGCTTGTAGGTCTGATGATCCTTAGAAAAATATTCTTTAAAAAATCCACGCTTATAGGTCTGATGATCCTTAGAAAAATATTCTTTAAAAAATCCACGCTTATAGGTCTGATGATTTTTAGAAAAATATTCTTTAAAAACTCCACGCTTATAGGTCTGATGATCCTTAGAAAAATATTCTTTAAAAAATCCACGCTTATAGGTCTGATGATTTTTAGAAAAATATTCTTTCAAAACTCCACGCTTATAGGTCTGCTGATCCTTAGAAAAATATTCTTTAAAAAATCCACGCTTATATGTCTGATGATACTTAGAAAAATATTCTTTAAAAAATCCACGCTTATAGGTCTGCTGATCCTTAGAAAAATATTCTTTAAAAAATCCACGCTTATAGGCCTGATGATCCTTAGAAAATTTTTTTTAAAAAAAATCCACGCTTTTAGGTCTGATGATCCTTATTCTTTAAAAAAATTACGCTTAAAAATATTTCAGTCCCTTAAGAATAATTTTAAAAACCTTTCTAATTTTTTTCAATTTTATTTTCAGGCATTTTATGTTCGTCCTATATTTGGGGTTATCTCTGCGACATGTATGGCCGCAAACCGATTTTAATGTACACCACACTTATTGGAAATGTGGTTTCACTGGCATCAATATTTGTTCCAAATTTCTGGTTATTTGTATTCCTGCGATTTGTGGTGGGAATATTGTAAGTAGAAATGAAAAAAGACCTCTTATAAAAAGTATCTCAAGCCCATTCTCTCCCCCGTAGTATTGCTGGCGCATCATCAACGACCTATGCATATTTGGGTGAATTTGTTTCGATTCGTCATCGACCGGTGGTCATCAATTTCACCAGTATGTTTGTGGCTCTGGCTATGACTTATGTACCGGCAGTAGCCTGGTTGATATTATCCATGGATTGGTCTATCGATATTTCCGATAGTTTTGCATTCCGTCCATGGCGTCTGTTGACAGTATTTAATATATTGCCTGGATTAATTGCCATTTTGATTATGTCGAAGTTACCTGATAGTCCTAAGATTTTAATGTCGATACGTAAACAGGAGGAGGCATTTGCTGCTACCAATTGGATTGCTAAATTGAATACGGGAAAAACTTTGGCCGATTTTAATATTTATAAAATATACGATGAAAACCCCACGGAAAGTGATAAATTGCTGCAAACATCGAAATCATTGTGAGTGGGAGTAAAAAATTAAGAGAGAGAGAGAGAGAGAGAGGAAAGTGAGAATTTAATTATTGTTTTCTAAATATTATTTTCAGTGTTCAAATAATGAAACAAATGTGGGTCGATACAAAACCCTTGTTCAAGAAGCCCCATCTGGTGAATTTTGTCACTTGCTGTATTGTAATGTGTGGAGTATTTTTTGTGTAAGTACATTTCAGAATGGAGTAAAAAAATTGAAATTCGAATATAAGTCGAACTTCCATAATTCGAACCACCATTATCTACAAAAAATTTCGAGTTATGGAATTAATAATTTCCCTCCTAATTTGAATATAAGTCAAAGTTCCATAACTCGAACCACCAATATCTCCAACAAACTTCGATTTATGTAATTAAGAATTTGCCTATAAGTCGAATTTGAATATAAGTCGAACTTCCATAACTCTAAACACTAATACCTTCAAAAATCTTCTAGTTATGGAATTAATAATTTGCTCCTAAATGCTACCATCACTTCGGCAAGAGATATTTGTGGGTTTTCAAAAGGAATAACTTAAGTACTAATTGGTTATTTTTAAATTCAAAATATCAAGTGGTATTTGTTCCCAGTATCATCTGAATATCAAAATTCTTGGTTCCCTTATAAATAATTTATTTTTTCTTTTTTATTTTGCAGTAACTCCGGCATGGGCCTTTGGTATCCGACAATTCAAAACCGGCTGGGCTCCGTTGATGATGAAACCCAAATGAGTATATGTCAAGTTATTGATGCCTCAATGGATCAGCAGAATTCCAATTCAACTGAATATGTGAGTATCGAAATTAATCATTACTCGAATTTATTATTTATTTTCTCCTCCCTCTCTCCTTATTAGGTTTGTGATGATACGATAACGAGAAAATCCTATATTGATTCAATAACATTTGGTTTGGTGTATTTGGGAGCGTATTTTGTTTTGGGTTCCATCCTTAATCCATTGGGTCGTAAACGTACCATACTTTTGCTTCTGGTTGTATCCGCAATATGTGGCATCGTGTTACATTGGATAATGGAACCCATTGCAATTGTGGCATGTTTCATTTTATTTGTTATGCTACCGGGTCTCTGCGTATCGATATTAAGTGGAGCTGTGGTGGACTTGGTACCAACACATTTGAGGTGAGTACAAAACAATATTTTTCATATATATAAAAAAATAGAACGTGAAAAATATTCTCAAAAAATCGAGGATAATATAAAACTCGTAGAATATATATTTTTTTTAATCCACGATAAAATAGACCTTAAGTAGTAAATAGTCCATACAGAATATATATTTTTAAAAAATCCTCAACCTTGTGGCTAATGAGGACATATACAGTTGAGTACGCCTATAACTAACACCGGTTATAATGAACTTTTCTTTTTTGATACAAATCCATCCTTACTCTTCTAGCGAATCATGGATATGTTTTTCATACTAAAATATATTTTGCCTTACGTTGGATATAACAAACTTCTTCTATAACGAATTAATTTGCTTGGTCCCTACGAGTTCGCTATAACCGTACTCGACTGGAGCTTGATACGGCAAAAATGTACTTTCTTTCTTAGTTGGCTTTTGACAGAACATTCGTTCCATAAGTCGAGCTTAAAAAAGATTTAAAGGCGCGTTGATAATATGCTCAGCTCTTCCTTCCTTCGAATTCCTGTCCTTCCCCTTCTGCGTGAAACATCAGTTGGCTCGCTTTTATATGACTTGTATTGGGGCATCCTCATCCATTCTCACAACATGACCTAGCCAACGTAGTCGCTACAACTCGACACGTCTAACTATGTCGATGTCCGAGAATAGATGGTACAACTTATGGTACTTTTGACGGCGATATTCAACGTCGACGCAGATCGGCCCATAGATCTTTCGGAGACTCTTTCTCTCAAACTCTCCAGGAGCTGCCTCATCTGCTTGCGTAAGTATCCATGCTTTTGATTCACACGGGTAGTATCTGCGCCTTGTAGAGTGTGAGTTTGGTCAGGCGAGAGGTGGCCGTGTTTCTGAATTGCTTACATAGACTATAGTAGCATCTATTGGCCCACACTATTCTCCTCCTATTTTCAAAAAGGATGTCATTAGTTTTATTTATGGCGGTACCAAGGTATATAAAATCTTTGACTACCTCAAAGCTGTATTTTACAAGTTCCACAGTTGTTCAAAGTCCACTTGACGTGTTGCGCATTGATACCACTAACTTGGTCTTCTCGCCATTTACTGCAGGATCAATTTTGCCAGACTCCTTCGACCCATTATATCGATGTCATCGGCATAGGCGAGTAAAATATCCTGTTTTGTGTACGGAGTGCCATTTCAGTTCACATTTGCATCTCGTATGACCTTTTCCAGCAGGATGTTAAAAAGGATCTGAGAGGTCCTTTCCGACTTTAACTGCTGACCTTGAGCCAGTTAAAGTTATCCTGCATAGACGTATTAATTCAGAACATATAGGGCTGTCGAATGCGGCTTTATAGTCGACGAATGTCGACGTGGGTCTGTTCCAGGATTTGCCGCAGGGTAAAATCTAGATTGGTGGATTTGCCAGGTTTGAAGCCGCATTGGTATGGTTCAATAATGCCACACAGCACGCCGGATAGCAGTTTATATGCGATGGAAAGGATATTAATTCCTCTATGTTTGGCGCATATCACACATCTTGTCTCTTTTTTCCACAGAAGACAGGATGCAGAGGGCATGCATTCTTCTAGCCAAATTGTACTAATCAGTTGGTGCATGCTCCTGATCAGCCTCTGACTACCGACCTGGAATAGCTGCTTTATTATTCTTCAGCCAATTAATTGCTATTCTTATCTTCTTTTTGCACGGGACACAGGAATAGTTGAGCACCTGCTGCTTTATTATTCTTTAGCCGATTAATTGCGTTTCTGACGTCATCTTGGCCGGGTGGTATACAATCTATATCGTCATCTCTTATTGGTTCTGGGGTATCTTCTTCATCGTTACTATTCGATACCAGAAAATTTTTCAGATCCTCAACATGCTGCCTGCACCTATACGCTGCGTTTTCAACTCAGTAGCATTACGACAATCCTGATCGTACCATGGGATTGTTGCTTTTACTGCTGTCTCATAAAAATATTGGTTTTAGACCACATGTTTCTTTGGACCAAATCCGTTTCAGACAAATTGGGATCTATTCATAAATGTGCGATTCATATTTTATACCGCCCGGGTGTAAAAATAGTTTTTTATAACAATTTTTATTTTTGAAAATTTATTGGTTATTGAAAACTTTTTTTAAATCACGATTCTAGCTTTTTAGTCGTTAGAAAAAAACTTTTCTACAAATCATCGCTCTATCTTTTATTTTGAGATTTATATAACGTTTTGAATTATTTGTTTTATAATTTTATTTTAGAGGGAAAGCTGTCTGCATTTGCCTAATGTTGGGACGTTCGGGTAGTGTTATTGGCAGCAATATTATTGGTGTCTTACTGGAGTCATATTGTGCTATTACGTTTGGTGTATTTTATGGTCTGGTTTTGGGTAAGTTTTACAAGTTTGGAAATTTTATTTTTATACATTTACTAATTCAAAATTATTTCTTACAGTCTGTGCTGGCTTGACTTTACTGCTACCCATTTAAGAAACTGTGATAATAGTTTGTAGAATCCGAACTAAAAGTGGCATATGGAGCATACAACCAAATTGCCATTTTAGTGAAGTTTTCTAGTTTTAAAAATTAGTTATAGCTAAAGTGTTCAAATAGTTTTATTAGATTAAGATTTACATATGTAAGTTAAGAGTTTAATTAGAATAAGTGTGGTGTAGAGAAAATTTTATAAAAGAAGTATTTGATAATTTTTCTATACCGAAATTGTATGGAAGGTGTCATGGGTGATTTTGCAAAAGACTCCGGATATATTATATAATGTAAGGCCTTAACCTTGTGCAAATCTATATATGAGATCTCCAAACATATCATAGTTTGAGCAACTAGATTTTATATCTATTACAGAATTATATGATATTCGTTAATTATTAACATTTTCCAGTTAGATATCTTACTACTATTTACCCATAATTACCTTAAGGTTCGAGAGAAGTTTATAAACTTCTGCGTGATATACTTAAGATGTTAATTAGTCCCAACTTCTAATAGAATTGCCAAACCCTTCATTAATAAATTACTATATATTATTTTCGAATTTATTATTATTTTTATTTCGATATAAGTTGCTCCATAATTATTTTATAATGCAAATTTCATGTTAAACTGTTACTTCAAAATAAATATATATTCAACATATATTTTAAATAAATAATGATTTTTTTATTTTGCTTCGCTTCCATTGTATTATTTACAGGTGAGAGATTAAGGATAGACGTGTACAGCTTCTTCGTTTGTGGTCATTAATTATAGAGGGCGGGGGTGTGTGTGTGGGGACGACGATATGTAGTATCATTTGGGGTAGGCATATTAAGGACTCTCACTTAAAAAGGTTCCTCAACATTAGACATATCCAAGGGATGGCCCATCATTTCACCATCATTGGTAAAATGATTTCTCAACATTTGAATCAAAGGCATTCTCTTGCCGAACCTATAAAACGAAAAAACAAAAATGTTAATATTTTCTTGATTAGCATATTTCACCGTGCGTATGTTATTCGTTTGTTTTACTTACCTAACTCGTGCCCTATCTCCATAATAGGTATCCAAATCTTGCAAATATTTCATTGCATCAGCCATATTCGATATGTCATTGTTGCGTGGTGGCCGGGAATTGTTAGCATTGGCGTTGGCTGTCATCAAAGCAACAACAGCAACCAAAATGAGTACTAGACGAACGGCTGAGACCATGTTTGAGCTATAAAAGAAAAAAAATAGAAAACAAAATTAATAAAAAGATAGGAAATGTAAACAAACATTCAAGTCAAACAAAATAAATGACAAGGATGTGTTCTATTTAGGGGAAATCAAAACACAACAAAATTAAAAAATTAAGTAAGTTATAAGTTATAAGTTATATTTTATTGAGTCTTTTTTTTTCAATAAGATTAGAATTAAAAACAATATAAAGTAATCCTTAAGACTATAATGTATTATCCTAATGTCAGACAGACCGACAGATATTTTGCTTTGCGCTGGTATAAGAAGTTACTGCATAGTGTCGATGGGAACATATTTTCTTAAAGCAATTACCATTATTTAATTAATTTCTCATTTCCTTCCATGCCTTTAAAAGCTAGCAGCTACACGATTCCGTTTTCCTAGTATCGTAAATGAAAAAATCGAAGAAATTCCAAATCTCAAAAATATAAAAATTTCAGACATCAGAGATGCCAGATTGTTGGTTTTATGTATTTTCTGGTGTTAGTTATCAAATTGTGAGCATACTTTCAGGCGCAACATTAATAAATAAAAATTTTCAAAGGCACAGCCTTTTAATGTAACGCCTAAAAGTATGCTCACAATTAGCAACCTAGCAAAACACTTTTGTGGATGCGATCCGGTAACACAGCTTTCTCTAGTCATCGTCGAATTTTGTGCATTTGCAATTTCATTTTTCTCATTTGAGGTAATAGGCAAACAGAATCGTGTAGCCGCTACATTTTGACACAACCTTATCTTCAAATGGCTATAACTTTGTAATGAATTGAGATAATGAGATGGAACTTTCACTATTGGATAGGGGGAGATGTTGTAGTTTTACGTATATCAATAATGATACCTTTCTAAAACGTAGAACTATGAATATTATGTTAATTTGAACAATTGTCGAAATCGATTTGAATTGATGGAAATTTATTTATTTAAGACAAAATGACATTTGATTGTTGCTGAAGGGTTAGATTAAGGGGAATTCGCCTCATTTTGAGCAAAAATTATGGCTTATGGCGAAATATGAAGCTGCTGTTCCTATCCACATCTTTCAATCATATTGGCTGTAATTTGTTTTTTTAGAACATAAAATACCTACTCCTGGCATACAGTTCTCAATAGAGGTTAATGTTTTTAACCCTTCGAAGTATCTGACTGAATGATTTTAAATATTCAGAAGGTCCTAGCCGAATTTTCAAACCAAAGCGACTGTATTATGATATTTCGATTCAAAATATTGAAAAAATATGGATTTCTTTCAACGTGCGTCCAAAAATGACTGATGACTTATGACGGAATATAAAGCTGTTGGTTCTAGCCACATTTTCTAATCACTGTGGCTGTGTAATTGAATAAAATATTATTTTAGTGAATAAAATACCTCCTGGCATACATTTCTTAACAGAGGTTAATGTTTTTAAGTAGTCCCTTCATAGAATTACGTGTCTGAATTGGTTTTAGATATTTTGAAAGCCCTAACCGAGTGCACTTTCAAAATGTATTTTGATATTTCGGTTCAAAAGATTGAAAACAAATCTGGCTTTCTTTCAATGTGAGTCCATATTTTGAGCAAACATGACTGGTGACGGAATATGAACCTGCTGGTCCTATCCACATTTTCCACCAACAAAGTGACTGTAATTTGTTATTTTAGGGGATAAAATACCTCCTCCAGTCATAAAGTTCACAATAGAGAAATATGAGCCCATAGTTAGTATATAAATGCCATATAAACTCGATCCATCCGATTAAGGTATTTTCACCGTCCTATACACATTTTCCCATCACGAAGTAACTGTGATTTGGCAATTCGATGAACTTTATGGGTAAAAAACATCATCGACTAGAAAACTGTCAATTAATATCTATGTCCTGTTAAATTTTTGGTATTTTTCAGTTCATACCCCAGTTTACCAAGCTAAGTGTCTATAATGCAGGACTATGTTTTTATATAACATGAAATTTAATACTTCCAAGTAATTACTTCGAAAGTATCCTTAAGTATCATATGTAGGCTTGTTTTTTAATATTTTGCGCGGTTTTTCAAAATATTTTTTGAAATGTCTATAGAGGTATGTTTTTTTTAATATATTATCGAGGGTCTATATAGAGGCGTGAGTTGTTTTAAAAATATTTGTTTGGATTGTCTTTATAGAGTCGTAGAGTTTTTAAAAAATGCTTTGCAGGGTCTATATAGAGGCGTGGATGTTTCAAAAATATTTTGCAGGTTATGTATAGAGGTGCCATTTTATTATAAAAAACTGGATGGTCTATATGGAGGTTTGGATGCTTTAAAAATATTTTCGAGCTTTGTTAAAAAAGTCCCTCAATCCCTTTCATATGACATTTTTTAGTTTGCAAAATGTTAACGAATTGCTAGCCATTATCTACGAACTAGATCTAAGTTTCGAAAGAATATTGCAATCTTTATAATTTTTAATCAAATCAGTTATTCCTTTAGGCTCTCTTTAGTAATAGGAACAATTTTAGGCGTTTTGCCAATAAAAATAATGTCAAGCAAAGTATGCGGAACTGTTAAATAAAAAGTTTATTTTCTACTCTCAAAGGACACTTCCCGAAATCGCAATGAATATTATTCGAGAGAATTTATATAATTCTTAAGCGTTTACTGTTCATTTTCACTTCTTAAAAATAAATGTTTACCTTTTGATTTTGAGTTTTGTTGAAGACACGAAAAAAATCACTTGATTTCAGAAATTGAGTATCAATAAACTCCAACTGCTGTTATTTTCTGATTTACTTGTTTTTTATTCTGTTTCTAAAAAACTCCACAAAATATTTATTTGTCACTTGAACTCAACTGATGACGATGCACTCTGTTTGACCTGTTGAATGGTAATGTGCTTTTAAACCACAAAAGAGCATCCTTTTATACAGAAATACCGACTGGAACACCGTGTGTCCCGGTGATAACTGCCACCGTAGAACAATCACTGTTGTGACAGATTAGTATGTTAATGTGTATGTTGATAAAATGACAACAACGACAACAAAAACAAAGCAAAGCGAAAAATTAACTGACACTGAAACCCGAAAAGTTTTTGAATTTTGCAGCGATGTTCGTTTATATCCCCCTGTTTGTGAGAGTGTTTGTTTCTTTGCTCGATGGAAGCCTTCAAAATTAACCATACCTGAGTGTGTGCGTGTGTTGGTAATGAAATAGACTATCAAATATCCTACTTTGGTTCTTTTGTTCTTTGTCATTGTTTATTCATTTAATTCATTTGGGTGAATCGGATTGAATGGGGAGTGAAATGAACAAATACGAAAAAGGTGGTATAATTTTTTGAAAAAAAATACTAGGATTTTTTGAACTCATTTGTTTTATAATGAGTACAAATGAGGGATGTCAAGACCCATAAATTAAAAAAAAAAAAACTAGAAATAGACATAAACTTTTTCTAATAAAAAATAATCATACGCATAATTTAAGAGGGTGGTGTGATATGTTGAAGGAATTGTTACAGTATTTTAACACTAGAACGCCGAAGGCAGTCATTTTGACCGCTTTCCAATTTCAAGTCCAAAAGCAACTGTGCATTTAATGACACTTTTTTTTTAAATTTGGTGACTTTTGGTACCTTATAGAATTACGTTTATTATAAAAAATTAATCAAATTTTAAAAAAAAGTGTCATTAAATACACAGTTGCTTTTGTACTTGAAATTTTAAAGCGGTCAAAATGACTGCCTTCGGCGTTCTAGTGTTAATTTACATATTTCGGATAAAATTCTTCTGTAACAACCTTATCTTATATCACTACATACATTTCCATACGTTTGTGGAAGAATTGAATGAATAGGAGTTTTGTATATATTCGAGATGAAGATCACGGAGTATAATCCGTAAAGGGTCTCTGAATTGACAATTTTCTGGTCGAGGATTTTTTAACCGATTTAGTTCATCATATAATAAAACACATACAACATATTTTTGTGATATATCTTCTTTATTATAAACTTTAAACGTTGATATTATGTGCCAAACACCACTGCAAAACTTGACGAATATTGCCTTTCAAGTACTCAAGAGTTCAAGGGTAATCTGCATAAACACGGTCTTTCGCATAGCTCCATAACCAAACTTGTAATAGTGACATATCGAATGATCTTGATGGCCACGATGATATCGACACGACGAGAAATTACGCAGTCAACGAGAATTACACCGTCTTGAAACTACATATTCTCCAAAACGTATGCTTCAATAGCAGGCAGAAAAAAGTATATTATCAAATGACCATAATGCTCCGAATTGACGGCTACAATTGTTTTATAGGCCCTTTCGAAGATGAAAGGTTCAATCACATCTTCGGTCCAAAGAGCGTTCAAAAACAGTGACTTTTTCGGGATGCAATGACATACTTGAGATTTCCAAAATACGACAATTTCCCACCGAATGGGAAATGTGTTATCGCTAAAGAAAATGTTGTTCTTCAGCTGGGCCCGTTTTTGCGTGGGTTGATGAGACAGACCTAATTCCTGAGAACGATGAGGAATCGACACATTCGGGCCGGGTCGACAACACTTTCACTTTCAGCAGCGATATTTTCGTCGGATCGAGCGAAACGATGACCATAATCACCCCTTAAAGCACGATAAGTGACTGTGACAGAATCATCCTTTTTGTGGAAAGTGTTGATAATTTTTAGCGATCCATTTAACGATCCAAACATTCAACTGAAAAGATATATATATATATATATATATATAAATTAAAATAAATAATATATTTTATTTTTTAAAGTAAAGTTTTTGTATATAATTATACCTTTCATATGACACCAATTTCATTGCAATATCTACAATAGGTCAAAAATTATGGCAAAAATAAATGAGGTTTAAATTTTGCATGATCGCTTTTGGGATAAATCCAATCAATAGATGGCGCTGAAGACATTTGTTTGCAAGGGTTGCCATGCTAACAGAAAATCATCGACAATTTAGATTCTTTATAAGAGAAAGGATAGAGAAATAATTTAAATGGATATTGTATACCTTGATTATTCACTATCTTAGAGTATCAAAGAACATTTACCGGGTTTGCCATATTTTCGGAAAATTTATCGGTTCACTCTAAGTCTAAATTGTACCAAATTAGTAGAAATTTCCAAAAAACTTCCTACATACCCGAATGCAACACCCTAACAGTGATACTAACTCCAAATTTTAGGATTCTAGCTTTATCTGTTCACTCAAAATTCAAGTTGTACCAAATTTAGTACACATAAGTACGCATTTCCAACTCTATACACATATCGCAATTCTACGCTCCAATAGTAATCTGAATTCCAATTTTCAGGATTCCAGCTCTGTCGGTTCACCTAAATCCAAATTATATCAAATTTAGTACCATTTAGTACCCATAAGTACAGGGTTGCCCATATTCGACGGACCCATGTTTTTTTAAATCAAAGAAAAAAATAAAAATTTGGCGGTTGGCAATGTTAATCATTTAATCTGTTCCAAGTAGATTTGTTTACATCAATTTTTGAATATGATATCTCTCAAATGGCCGCCTCTGGCGTTGATGACGTATTGTGCCCTTTTTGCTGCATTTTCCATCGTTTTTGCCAACATTTCGGCCGGAATAGCGGCTATTTCTTCACGAATGTTGTCATTGAGCTCTTCTACGGTCCTTGGCTTGTTAACGTAAACCTTTGACTTCAAATATCCCCACAAGAAGAAGTCAGGCGGCGTCAAATCGGGCGAACGCGGTGGCCAGTCCAAATCACCACTTTTCGACATCAAACGGCCCGGAAACAAATTCTTCAGAAACTCGATTGTTATGCGACTTGTGTGCGGTGGAGCGCCGTCTTGTTGAAACCAGAACTGCCTCATACGCTTTCGACGAATAATTGGCATCACAAAATTGGTCATCATGTCGCGATAACGCTCCTGATTGATGGTAACAATGACCGTTTTAGCACTAACGCCGCACCAAACTGTACTTTTTCGTGGCGTAAAAACGGCAATTTTGCTTATTTACGGTCCCTTTCAATGTGAAATGGGCTTCATCGGACATGATAATTTTGTTCCAAAATTGCTCGCCATCTTCGGCCATTTCGATGACTCTTTGGGCCCATTCCAATCGACGAGGCTTGTCCGAAGGCAACATTCTTTGCGTCAATTGAATTTTGTACGGGAACAAATGCAAATCAATGCGAAAAATCCGTTGTAAAGTGGACCGAGCCATGCCCAACTTCTGAGAACGGCGTTTTTGGGATGTTCTTGGGGACCTCTCAACACTGGCTCGTACGGCAGCGATATTCTCGGCCGATCGCCTTTGTCGACTTTTATATGGCCTCTTCGGATTAGAAAGAGCCTTACCAGTCGAAATTTTTTCGTATAAACGCTTAATGGTGTTCTTAGAAGGCGCACTTCTCACATTTTTTAATGTTTTAAAAGCACGTTGAGTTTTCACAATTGACTTCCTCTGTTGAATGTAAATTTCAACTATTTCAGAGCGCTCGCGTGGCGTGTATTGGTTCATGGTAAAAATCTGCTTGGACTGACGCTTCAAACGCGGTATGTCATGTGACATCTCTGCCAAAAGTTATGGCGTTGCCAGATGGGTCCGTCGAAAATGGGCAACCCTGTACTAAATGCTCCAGCTCTATCGGTTCACTCTAAATCTAAATTTTACGAAATATCCAAAACTTCCTACATAAGCCAATCCTACACCCCAACAGTGATCCTAACTCCAAATTTCAGGATTTCAACTTTATAGGTTCACTCAAAATCCTATTTAGTACACATAAGTACGAATTTCCCAAACTACCAACATACCGCAATTCTACAATGCAATAGTAATCTTATTTCCAAATTTCAGTGTTCCAGCTCTACTGGTTCACGCAAATCTAAATTGTGCCAAATATAGTACCATTTAGTACTTTTCGTACTCATAAGTACAAATATCCAAAACTACCTACATAACCCAATTCTACAATCCGGCGGTATTAATTTCCATAAGCCGAGCTTAAAAAAGATTTCCAAGCGCGTCGGTCTTGTGCGCAAGTCCACCAATTTGGAAGACCACGCTCCAAGATGTTGTTTTCTACTTGGTCTTTCCATCTAATTCGTTGCCTTCCACTTCTACGGGAACCATCAGTAGGATTATTTTTATATGCCTTTTGAGCTGGGGCATTTTCATTCATCCGCACAACATGGCATAGCCACCGTAGTCGCTGCAGCTCAATACGACTGACTATGTCGATGTCCGCGTATAAATTGTAAGGCTCGTGGTTCATTCGACGCTGATATTCACCGTCGACGCAGATCGGCCCGTAGATCTTTCGGAGAATTTTTCTCTCAAACACCCCAAGAGCTACCTCATCTGCTTGCGCAAGTACCCATGCTTTTGATCCATATAATAGCACGGGTAGTATCAACGTCTTGTAAAGTGTGAGTTTGGTCTGGCGGGCGATGGCCTTATTTCAAAACTGCTTACTTAGACCGTAGTAGCATCTGTTGGCCATCACAATCATTCTCCGAATTTCAAAACTGATGTGATTAGTTTTATTTATGGCGGTACCAAGGTATATAAAGTCTTTAACTACCTCGAAGCTGTAGTTCTCAAGTTCCACAGTTGGTCCGAGTCTACTGGACGTCTTGCGCGTTGATACCATCAGCTTGGTCTTCTCGCCATTTACTGCCAGACCCACTTTGGCAGACTCCTTTTCAATTTGTTCAAAGGTGGCTGTTACCGCTCGCAATGTTCGACCCATTATATCGATGTCATCGGCGTAGGCGAGTAACATGTGTAGTTTGGTGTACAGGGTGCCATTTCTGTTCACCTTTGCGTCTCGTATGACCTTTTCCAGTTGGATGTTAAAAAGATCACACGACAAACTGTCACCTTCTCTGAATCCTCGTTCGGTATTGAAGGGCTCCGATAGGTCCTTTCCTACTTTAACTGCTGACCTTGTGCCACTTAAAGTTATCCTGCATAGCCATATTAATTTTGCAGGAATGCCGAACGCAGCCATGGCTTTAAACACCTCTGAACGGATAGGGCTGTCGAATGCGGCTTTATAGTCGACTATATCGGCCCTAATTCTCTATCTTAATTCGCATTCTAAATTTCAAATGTTTAGTTCTATCCAGTTCTATCCATTTAGTACATTTTAGTAATTTTCGGATACTAATAGTTCAAATGTCAAAAAAAAACCCTTTGCTACATCTATTCTACATCAAATTTAAGAGTTCCAGCTCTACTGGTTCGTCAAATGCAAATGGTACCACATTTAATGCTGGTCTGGTACTGATTTCCAAAAGCCCTGCCTTAACTGACGCCTTTGGACTAAGAGTGGACCTTACCCCAAATTTAAAGATTGTATGTTCAGCTGTTTCGCATGGGAGTTGATGAATCGTTCGGGGGACCCCCCCATTCTCGGGGTCAAAAAATTTTTTGATATAATTCGAATCTACACTAATTCAAGAGTCACTTGATGGGCCGCGTTTTTCTCTTTTGTGAATGGCGGGCACGATAACTCAAAAACTATTGACCCAATCGATTCCAAATTTTGACACGTTTCTCTGTGAGTGTATAGCTATCGTATGAACTAGGATAAAGTCAATCGGTGAAAATCTTCCTTATTTTTTCAACTTGGTTTTTGGTAAAAAATCGGTGATGTTCCCAAAATTTTTTTAAAGGTCCGCCATTTTGTTAATTTTAGAGCGAAGTCAATAATCTTAGTTCATACGAAAGACAGACATGTGCTCTTTCTAAGACCGTTGGAATTTTCGGATTCCGATGTTCCAGTGGGGAGTTATCATGCCCGCCATCAAAAATAAGGACTTTTCTTTAATTACAAAAACAACAACAAAACAATAACAAAAATTTTTTGTAAATTTTTTTTCTTCTCTTATAAATCTTCAAATATATATATGCAAAGTTACATACCTTAACAAGCATTGGTATTGATTTACCAGCCCATTGAAAATCTTGAAAAATTAAAATCGTGAATCAATATTGATTTTTTGTTACTGAAATTTTTACCTTTCATGTGACAAGAAATTTCTGCATTAGGTCAAAATTAATGGCCAAAAAATACTATTGCTACTATTTTGATACACCTTTAAAACAGTCCTTGACTATCACATTGCTACTCCACTCTGCCTTGAAAATAACTTAGGACAATTATTATATTCCTCTACCATTACTATACCAACCCTCTTAAATAATAACAATACTAATCATACTTTTTTTCATTTGATATGTAAAAAAATTATTATTATTTAAACATGAACTCATCTGCATAACTGAACACTCTGGTGATGACTTATTAGTGTTGTTTGAAAACATTATGACAAATTAGATTTTTCTTTCGCATTCCGGCCATATGTTCGAATGTCAACAGACAGATGTTAATAAAAGTAAGTTCTGTGCGTTAGGCACCCCCACAAATTGTGGGATACGGCTGGTTGTTCCAATTAAAAACTTAGCCAGTGCCATGACATTTTGTTCTATCATTGGAAATCTTATTTCCGAAAAAATGCCAAATGGAATACCTTTTTTCTTGTTTCGTGTGTTCCGCTCACATTAACCAATTGTAGTCGATTTTTGCACGAAGCTCAAAGGATTATTTTCGAAAATGTGAAATAAATTGCATTTTGATTGCTGAAACTAATACCCAGTTTCACCTGGGCTAGTTGTTGTGACGTTGTTCGGTTCTGCTTCGTTCGTCAGGGGGCACCACACATTAAGACAAAATACTATTCTGCCTGCTCCTACTCTGTCATTATTGTGTCCGTTTGTTGGTTCGGTCGTTCATTCATTAATTAAAAAATAGGTGGCATAATCTTTGTATTTATTTTGAATAGAGTGGGAATTATTTTTCTTTATCTAATTGATTATTATTCGTAATGATGTGTTTAAATATAGGGTTGTCGGTTGAGGATATAGGGGGTTTTTACAGGATGGAGAAGATGTGGACATGTCTTAATGTTTTGTATTATTATTTTTTGAGCCTCTGTTTTAAGGCGGATTTTTTTTAAATTATTTTTCCAAGGACTATCTTAAGGCGCGGGGGTGGCGTAGGGGATGATAAATACCAAGCAACGGCTCTGATTGGCTTTGAAATGGCGAAGCACAGGCTTATCTTGGTCCCTCTTCCATCTCAATTTTGGGCACTTACCTCCCCGCGGTGTCACCTGGGGTAGCTATTTTTCATCACCCCTTGAAATAGTAAGCTAATATGTGCCGAGAGTTCACCCATAAGAACTATAAAAAATGGGTTAAGGTATGGTGTTAGTTGCCCACACTCAGAAAAGAAAACCAAACCCCACTAATGTTGACGACCCCCGCAAACGTATATAGGACCACGATCTGCGAATATGCGCTGTTTTCGCTTTGACGGGTGTACTCAAGAAGTACAAAGCCGATATAATTGCCTTAGAGGAAATGCGATGGAAAGGGACAGGCGTAAGAAAATCAGACGATTATAGCTGCCATGAAAAGAGCCATAAATTTGGCTGCGGATTTATGGTTAACAGGAGAATAAAAGACTCGTCTCCAGATCCACTCCAGTAGATAAGCGAGTTGCTACAATCCACATAAAAACGAAGTCCTTCTACATCAGTCTTATTTGCGCCCATGCTCCGACCGAAGACAAAGATGAGCAGACCAATGACATATTTTATGAGCGCCTAGAAACAGCATATGATCGCTACCCTGGTCATGACATTAAAATTCTGCTAGGAGATTTTAATGCAAAAATCGGAAGGGTAAATTTCTTTGGCCCCGCTGTCGGAAAATTTAGCCTTCATGAAGAAACATCTGACAACGGCATGAGGTTGATTGACTTCGCGGCAACAAAAAACATGGTAGTTAGCAGCACCAGATTCAAGCATCTCGATATACACAAGGCCACCTGGATTTCTCCTGATCAAGCAAGGAGAACTCACATTGATCATGTTGTGATAGACGGAAGTCATTCATCCAGTGTATTAGACGTTCGATCGATCCGAGGAGCGAATATCGATTCGGACCACTACCTTGTAGCAGCCAAGGTTCGCACTCGTCTTAATGTAGCATCAAATGTGCGATGTAACACAACACGGAAACTCGACGTCGAAAAGCTGCAAACACAACAGTAACATATACAGGCAGTGTGTTGAAGATCTGGAAGGAGCATTTTGAAAAGCTTCTGGTATCAAATAGTGGCGGTGAAGAAGATACCCCAGAACCAATAAGAGATGATGGTATAGAGTGTATACAACATAGCCAAGATGAGGTCATAAGAGCAATTAATCGGCTCAAGAACAATAAAACAGCAGGAGCCGATGGGTTACCACCCAAATTATTCAAGACTGGTGGTCAGATGCTGGTCAGGAGCATGCACCAGCTGATTAGTACAATTTGGCTAGAGGAATGCATGCCCAATAATTGAAACCTCAGCATCCTGTGCCCGTGCACAAAAAAGGAGACAATACGATATGTGCAAACTATAGAGGAATTAGCTTTCTTTCCATCGCATATAAAGTGCTATCCAGTGTGCTGTGTGAACGATTGAAGCCAATGGTCAATTACATTGGACCATACCAATGCGGCTTCAGACCTGGCAAATCCACCATTGACAAGATTTAAACTCTGCGCCAAATCTCCTGAAAAGACCCACGAAAAACACATCGACACATACCACATATTCGTCAACTATAAATCCGCATTCGTCAGCTCGTTCAGAGGTGTTTAAAGCCATGTTTATGTTCGGCATTCCTGAAAAATTAATACGGCAGGATAACTTTAAGTGGCACAAGGTCAGCAGTTAAAGTCGGAAAGGACCTCTCGGAGCCCTTTAATACCGAACAAGGATTTAGACAAGTTGACAATTTGTCGTGTGATCTTTTTAACATCTTGCTGGAAAATGTCATATGAGTGGCAAAGGTGAACAGAAATGGCACTCTGGACACCATACAACACATGTTACTCGCCTACGCCGATGACATCCGATATAATGGGTCGAACATTGAGAGCGGTAACAGCCACCTTTGAACAAATTGAGAAGGAGTCTGCCAAGTGGGTCTGGCAGTAAACGTCGAGAAGACCAAGCTGAGGATATCAACGCGCAATACGTCCATTAGACTCGGACTAACAGTTGAACTTGAAAACTATAGCTTCGAGGTAGTTAAAGATATATACCTTGGTACCTCCATAACTTAAATCAATGACATCAGTTTTGAAATTCGGAGAAGGATTGTGATTGCCAACAGATGCTACTATGGTCTGAGAAAGCAACTCATAAGCAAGGCCTCACAATCTACAAGACGCTGATACTACCCGAGCTATTATATGGATCTGAAGCATGCCTACCTTCGCAAGAAGATGAGGCAGCTCTTGGAGTGTTTGAGAGAAAAATGCTCCGAAAGATCTATGGGCCCATCTGCTTGACGGTGAATATCACCGTCGAATGAACCATGGGCTGTACCAGCTATTCTCGGCATTGTTAGACGTATTGAACTGCAGCGACTACGTTGGCTAGGTTATGTTGTGAGAATGGATGAAGATGCCCCAGCCCAAAAGGCATATAAAAGCGAACCAGCTGATAGTTCACGCAGAAGGGGAAGGCCACGAATAAGATGGAAAGATCAAGTGGAGGACAACATTGCCGAATATGATCTTTCACTGGAACTGGAAAAACTGCACAAAACACCGACGCGCCTGGAAATCTTTTTTAAGCTCGGCTTATGGAACGAAAGTTCTGTCACAAGCCAGCTAAGTGAGTATACTAAATCGTGAATTTTTTATTTTAATTCTTCAAGGCCTGGATTTTTTTAAAAATATTTTCCTCTTTCTGAGCGGCTATCAAACTGTTTTATGATTACCTTTATTATTCCTGCTGTATATCTAATTTTTGTCCCAAAAATTACCCACTCCTCAAAATCGACAAGCCTTTCATTAAAATTATTTTGTTATCACAATAAAATATTAGCATAACGGTAGCAGTTAAGAACTGATTTAAATACTAACATTTGTGCCGAACTATTATAGGATTACTAAGTTGATATTTAATCGATTGCTGTGTTTGTTTTCGATGCATTTTGATGCGATAATAATCGCCCTGCAAACACTTAAGTTGCCACAACACATTTGTTGTGAAATTGAAACACACTTCACAACACATGTGTTGAAATGTCAAAGACGAGAGTATTTATTCGGTTATTTAGACAAATTATGCCCCCACAATCACTATTCAATTTACGCCAATGACTTCATACAGAAAACCCCTACACCGCCCACCCGCCACCACTTCAAACCTCTGTAATTCCCTATGACGTTAATTTGTTTGTTATCGGATTTTGAACTTGATTTGAACTCGACTCAATTAAATACGTACCTTCCTGGTTGGTCGTACGGCTGACTGCTGTTGTTGTTGTGGTTTTTGTTTGTCTATTGGCATTTTGTTGTAAAGAATGCAACAGATCGATCGATAATTTGTCTGTTGTTATAAATTTGTTACAACCCCTAAGTTGAGTGTTAATGGGTTCACCTTTGACCCAATTTGGTAGTGGCGTTATTCACTGCGCAAATGTTTTGATTGCGTATTTTTTTCCATCGATCGGATAATCGTAATTCCGCATGTCATTGTCTACGTAAATATTTGAGGTAATTTATTTATATGATGTTATTTAATAAGATGTCCTCCAAATTTACAACAAAGATGCTGTATTATGGGAATGGGAATTTTTCACTGATCCAGAACTTCCAAAGTTCCCAAATTTTTATACCTCGTAATAATGAACTCTTTATGTATTATGGTACACATGTGCTTGGGCTTAACTTTTTACTATCCGCTCTGGGGAGCCATTAAACGAATAATTATTCTGGTGGTATTGGAATTAACTCAATGTATGAAGGTCTAGAAAATCCCTTTACACCCAAAATATCTAATAATTGCTACTATGGCTTAAAATTTAAAATTATCGAAAGCGGTAGCATTATATGTGTCTATACCAAAACTTGGAACAGTTTATCCCCTAAGCTTTTCTAACGTCATAGTATTAGTAGCATGTAAAATCTATATTCTAAATATTGCAGTACTGTCGTGCTTTCAACAGATATACAGACGAACAGAAATTTACGTTGATCAGGAATGTATAAAATTTATAGGGTCTCCGACAAGTTTATGAATTTTTAATCGATACAATAATAGGAAGGAAAAACTTCGCGTGGAAACCCCGACAAATCAGAAGATCCACAGAATTTTGGACTACTTTAATTGACCAGAAGATCAAAATATCTGAATCGAATTTGGTATACCTTCCACAAGAGGTATAAAGAAACCCTTTCAGAATAAATCAATTTCAAATGAGGAAGAGGAGGGGCGGTAATAGTTAATTGGTGGGCAGTAAAGGAATGATTTTGTTTAAAAAATTTTTTTTTGTTTGACATTTTAAGGGGTAAATATTGAAGATGATTTCAGAAAATTGAAAACCAGTAAGGAAAGTAGTAAAGTCGGACTGGGCCGACTATATGATACCCTTCTCCACTTTGGGTATATTGTACATATCGACGCCTCCGAACCATAGTATGCTAAGTCGACTTAGCATATTTTAAAGTTCTTTACGTTTTTAGATACTACGGTCCTTAATTTAAATTTACTGAAATGTTTGTAATCATCGGCCAATCCAAACCAAAGTTATAAGCAAAAATGTACTTAGCATGGCACGTACGATTAAAGAAACGTCCATACTTTGAATGCTTCTACTGAAAAACTCACTTTTCAGACTTAGCATACTATGGTTCGGAGGCGTCGATATGTATCCTAACAATATCATGTCAATGTTCCCTCGAAGGAACATACTCATGTCTTTCTGTAACCTATGATAAATTTAATTCGATTCGGGCAGATTTAGAGTCGTCTGCGTACCATGGGACAAATTTATGGAAACCGATTAATAGCAATATTAATACAAGCTATTCGGTATGCCGCACTGTTAAAAATTTAATTTCAATCAGACACCAGTTCGAAATACATATGTAAGATATGGTTGCATCTGCACCAATTTCAACAAAACTCTATAACGTCATTCAAGCCTCAATTTGATACGTTGCGTAAAATTTCGTGTTAATCGGAAAAACATTAGGAGTTTGGTGCAGCATTTATGTAAAATCGGATCTATACTTAAATCTGAACGGATCTTCACGAAACTTAGCACACATCATTCTAGACTCAATTTAGTACGATATGCCACAATGCGTGCAAATCGAAAAATATATGGGGTCTTTGGTGCACCATTTACATTAAATCGGAAGAGAATATATATGGGAGCTATATCTAAATCTGAACTAATTTATTCGAATCTCACGACTCATCATTCTAGGCTTAATTTGGTACGAATTGCCAAATTTCGTTCAAATCGAAAGATATTTAAGGATTTTGGTGCACCATTTACCTTAAATCTGACGAAAATATTTATGGGAGCTATATCTAAACTTGAACCGATTTACACGAAACTTAACACACATCATTCCGTACTTAATTCAGTTCGCAATGCCAAATTTCGTTCAAATCGAAAGATATTTTAGGACTTTGGTGCATCATTTACCTTAAATCGGACGAAAATATTTATGGGACCTATATCTAAATCTGAACTGATTTTCCCGAAACATAGCACACGTTATTCTAGAGATAATTCAGTACGCTGTGCCAAATGTCGTGCAATTCGAAAAATATATAGGGTCTTTGGTGCAACATTTACATTAAATAGGACGAAAATATATATGGGAGCTGTATCTAAATCTTAACCGATTTTCACGAAATTTAGCACACATCATTCTAGACTCAATTCAGTATGCTGTGCCAAATTTCGTGCAAATCGAGAGATATATAGATACTTTGGTGCACCATTTACCTTAAATCGGACGAAAATATATATGGGAGCTATATCTAAACTTGAACCGATTTTCACGAAACTTCATCGGACGAAACTACATTTAAATCTGAACCGATTTTTTCCAATTTCAGTAGGGTTCGTCCTTTGGCCAAATAAATGAGCTGTGCCAAATTTCATCCAAATCGGATCATAAATGCGACATGTACATTGTTTACAGTTTAACATGGGCAGGCAGATCGACTCAGAAAGTGATTCTATTCATATTCTCAAAAGGAACCATGTGTCTATCTCGTGTCCTTTTGCCTGTTACAAACATATGCACAAAGACATAATACCCTGTACCACAGTGTGGTGAAGGGTATAAAAATACACACCAGGATTATTCCTTGTGAAACATATCTTAAAAATATTTTTAAAAAATTCAATGATTCCTTTGAAAAATATTTTTATAAAATTAACTGGAACAATTCAACTTCTACAGTACGTCCATCAACATAACCTAATGTTGTCAGTGCAGTACTTAATTGGGTCTT
>NW_026878947.1:0-25404 GCF_032173495.1 Musca vetustissima
AACATATTTATGGTTCCAATTTCATTTTACTGGTCCTTCAAAAATGTGACGTCTGTTAAGATTCATCTGTTGAATATACCCAAACTGGTGAAGGGTATCATATAGTCGGCCCCGTCCGACTTTACTACTTTCCTTACTGTTTTTTTTCTTTTGGTCACAGAAGTTACATTTTTTTAATACATATAAGAACTATAATTTAAAACGATTAAAATCACATATTACACGTTCTTATGTTCAAGTTATATAGACTGGATTATAATTATTTAATATTTATCCTAGTGACTGTGCAAGTATTTCCCCCAAATTTTTAGCAATGTGATATTCCGAACAATATACATCTTTTGTTTACTGAATGTCATATACAAATTCATAAACAATGTTTATCTTTAATGTTTTTTTTTATGAACAAAACAACTAAAATGTTACCACTGCATTATTCTGTTTGAATTATATTAATCTGCCTTAAAGTGGTGTGTTATCTTATCGCAGAATTAATTTTAAAAGGTACCTACGGTTTCGATTTTTGTTATAGCATTTATTTATTATTATTGTGTTTTTTTTTTTTAATTTAAATGCCACTTACCCTCATCCAAATGTACCTCACAATAGTTCGGTAAGGCACCAATTAAAATGCAACCCAGCGACAGCACAGCTACCCATTCATTATTCATTGAATAGAAGATGACACAGTCCCCCTTCTTGATGCCCAAACGTTGCAAATTAATGGCAATTAATATCGATTGTTCGTAGACATCTTTGGCTGTTTTTGTTGTATTCGTATCATAGAAATGATCAATAATTTTATTTGGATCCACAGAACGCATTGTTTGCAAGAATTTCTCGCCAATTGATAATTTCGCAATATCGCCATATGGATAATTTACAGATTTCCATATTTTCGTTTGGGGATCTTGTACCACTTTAATATATTCTTCAGGCATTATTTTAAAATTTGTATTTTATTAATAAATTTTATTTCAATTTACACCTTTGTTCCGTCTTTATTAAAAAAAACCCGCCGTTTGTGTCCACCTTGTTCCGTTTCGCATGAAACTACTATCGATACTAGTGTCAACTGCCGGACTGTTCAGTTGTTATAAACTCGCTGTGCATTTGAATTAGTGAACAAAAGAGAGCATATCGCAAAAAATGAAACTGGCGATCTTATCTCTACAACATTGGCAGAATCATAGAAACGTATTTTCTTTTCAATAGAAATTATTATCAACAAAGATTAGGTTTGTGAAGTAATAATATAGTGTATACCTTATCAATGCATACTAAAGCCTAAGAAAATAGGCCAAATCTGTGAAGAAATTTGAAGATATCAAAGGGAAGTGGTTTAGCTCGTTCCTCTAAACGTATACAGTGGTGGTCAAAACATTTGTAACTGAAATTGAATATGAGGATTATTTTTTCCTATGGAAAAAATCTTCAGATCACTAAGGACTCTTTTTTCTTTGGAAAAAAAACCTCAGTTTATAGAGAATTATTTTTTCTATGAAAAAAATCCTCAGTTCACTGAGGACTTTTTTTCTAGAGAAAAACTCCTCAGTTTACTTTTTTTTCTATAGAAAAAAATTCTCAGTTCACTACTGCTTTTATATAATACTGCTACAATTTATTATTATTATTATTTTTTTAATTTATGCAAATTTTATTGCGATTTTCTTATTTTGTAGTGTTGTAACATACCTGCGTCTACGTGTCATAATCGCAGTATGTAAATATTCAAAAAAAAACCTTTTTCACCTTTCGCGATCGTATTACTGCCCGCAAACAATAGAATAATCACATCTGCATGTCTTTGAAACATACGAACGAATCTTCTTATTGTTGTAGAAATCGTTATCAACAAAGATTAAGATTTTAGTTGACAGGGTGTTCCACTACGGAATAACGACTTTTTCAAATAATTTTTAGTATATGGGTATAAAAACCATTTATGGCTCTCAATTAAATTGAAAACCTCATTCTTTGACTTCCTATTTAGTTAATATCATTCCGGCGATATTTCAATTAAATTTTTCAAACATATATTTTCGTTCTCATTTGTAAAACTAACAACACCCTGTTTAATTTCCTTCATTCCATTATAGCGAGCCTATGACATTGACAAGTAGGTGAATGTATTGTCCAGTATTAGTTTTTCTCTAATTTTTATTGCTGGTGCAACTCTATCCCACTCTTAAAATATTGCTAGGGATTTTCTCTTTGGAAAATTTGCATACATTCGAAATGATACAAAATGGATTGATTAAGATAGGTTTATATATGAATATATAATTAATTTCGTTATATTTCATGTCAATGGTCCTCGAAAGATCCTATGCTTGTTCTATCGATGTAGATTGCAAATAAAAAACAAAATCCAGTAAGGAAAATAGGAAAGTGGGAAAGGCCGACTTTATGATACCCTTCACCACTTTGGGTGTATTCAACAGGACCATTGATTCGTTTTGTGTCAACCCGTGCAACATTTACCTAAACTCCAACAAACAAATTAGGACTTTGGTACACCATTTACATAAAATCGGACGAAACTATATAAGGGATCTATATCTAAATCTGAACCGATTTTCACCAAACTTAGCACACTCATTCTAGACTTAATGGAGTACGCTCTGCCAAATTTCGTGAAAATCCAAGGATATATAGGGACGTTGGTACACCATTTACATAAAATCGGACGAAACTATATATAGGAGCTATATCTAAATCTGAACCGATTTTCACGAAACTTAGTACACATCAATCTAGACTTAATTCCTTACGCTGTGCCAAATTTCGTGCAAATTGAAAGATATATAGGGACTTTGGTGCACCATTTACATAAAATCGGACGAAACTATATAAGTGAGCAATATCGAAATCTGAACCGTTTTTCACGAAACTTAGCACACATCACTCTAGACTTAATTCCGTACGCTGTGCCAAATATCGTTTAAATCGAAAGATGTAAAGGGACTTTGGTGCTCCATTTACCTAAAATCGGACGAAACTATATATGGGAGATAAGTCTAAGTCTGAACCGATTTTCACGAAACTTAGCACACATCATTCTAGTTCTAAATAATAGCTTTATTAAATCTGAATTTAATCTGAATACAAATCTTCTACTTTAAAATTTCAAATTTGAATGGTTAGATTTTTTTGGCGAATATGGCTCGATATGCACAAAGACATAATACCCTGTACCACAGTGTGGTGAAGGGCATAATCATGGATCATATATAGCAACTCGCAATTCATGCCTGCAAAAATTATTTAAATTTCTATGAATTGTTTTTCTAAAATATAGATAGATTTTATTAAATGATCATTAACTTTTTTCCAACTTAGTGTTGAAAACATTTTGATTCATATAGCAACGATAACTATTATCTTACAAATAACTGTCATATTGAATGAACTAATCTTAACAAACATGATTGGTAACGCATAAATGTGACTGTTGGCAACACTGTAAGTTTCTGTTGGCAACTTCTCCCGAGTGACAAACACCTGCGCCCATGAAGTTTAATAACCGCTGGCGTGGAAACCGTCTATATTGCTACAAAAAATTGCGTTTATGTATTCTATCCTCAGCCTAATTGCTGATAGGGGTATATACAATTGACACCTTTACTGCAAGACAGGCATAACTCGAAAAAACCTTTTATAGAAAATGCCTTTTCTACATACATTACATAGAACAGAGGATATTCTATTGTGTCTCAATTAGAGTGTGTAAGATTTATTTATGTGAACTTTTTACACAACATGAGGTGTGTTATAGCGAACAATCGTGCATCATTAACTCGAAAATCACGTTTTTTGAGTTATGCATGCGGGCGGACTATCCACTTTGAACCAAACTTGGATCATCATATTATTTTTACCAAACCAAAATGTTCAATATTTATAAATTCAATACCGGTGCACAACCTATTGATTTTACCATGCGAAAAAATTTAACCAGGAAAAAGGTGCCCATTGGTCCACTCCTGGTTCCTCCCCCACAAGAAGTTATGATTTTTATATACAATTCTGCAGATAAATTACTTGACGAATATTTTTGTAAACCATATCTTCCTTCTTGTACATATTTTTGGTCTATATTTTATTGAAACGTGAATTGAATACCAGAATACGAAATGTTTTGACATCCTAATATTCTGCACAAAAGTCGCTTATAATCCGTCATAATTTTCAACTCTTAACAAATCCCTATATCTATGTACACAAATTATGTTCTTACTTACTTTACTTAGCTGGCTTGTTACAGAACGGTTGTTCCATAAGCCGAGCTTAAAAAAATATTTCCAAGCGCGTCGGTCTTTTGCGTATCTCCACCGGTTTTAAAGACCACGTTACAAGATGTTGTTTTCTACTTGGTCTTTCCATCTATTTCGTGGCTCATTTTTATATGCCTTCATTCATCCGCACAACATGGCCTAGCCACCGTAGTCACTGCAGTTCAATACGACTGACTATGTCGATGTCCGCGTATAAATTGTAAAGCTCGTGGTTCATTCGACGCCGATATTCACCGTCGACGCAGATCGGCCCGTAGATCTTTCGGAGAATTTTTCTCTCAAACACCCCAAGAGCTGCGTCATCTGCTTGCGCAAGTACCCATGCTTCTGATCCATATAATAGCACGGGTAGTATCCGCGTCTTGTAAAGTGTGAGTTTGGTCTGGCGGGAGGTGGCCTTGTTTCTAAACTGCTTACTTAGACCACAGTAGCACCTGTTGGCCATCACAATCCTTCTCCGAATTTCAAAACTGATGTCATTCGTTTTATTTATGGCGGTACCAAGGTATATAAAGTATTTAACTACCTCGAAGCTGTAGTTCTCAAGTTCCACAGTTGGTCCGAGTCTACTGGACGTCTTGCGCGTTGATACCATCAGTTTGGTCTTCTCGCCGTTTACTGCCAGATCCACTTTGGCAGACTCCTTTTCAATTTGTTCAAAGGTGGCTGTTACCGCTCGCAATGTTCGACCCATTATATCGAAGTCATCGGCGTAGGCGAGTAACATGTGTTGTTTGGTGTACAGAGTGTCATTTCTGTTCACCTTTGCGTCTCGTATGACCTTTTCCAGTAGGATGTGGAAAAGATCACACGACAAACTGTCACCTTGTCTGAATCCTCGTTCGGTATTGAAGGGCTCTGATAGGTCCTTTTCTACTTTAACTGCTGACTTTGTGCCACTTAAAGTTATCCTGCATAGCCGTATTAATTTTGCAGTAATGCCGAACGAAGACATGGCTTTAAACACCTCTGAACGGATAAGGCTGTCGAATGCGGCTTTATAGTCGACAAATAGGTGGTATGTGTCGATGTGTTTTTCCTGGGTCTTTTCCAGGACTTGGAGCAGAGTGAAAATCTGGTCAATGGTGGATTTGCCAGGTCTGAAGCCGCATTGATATGGTCCGATGATGTCATTGACCATTGGCTTCAATCGTTCACACAGCACACTGGACAGCACTTTATATGCGATGGGAAGGAGACTTATTCCTCTATAGTAGGCACATATCGTCTTGTCTCCTTTTTTGTGCACAGGACACAGGTTCTAATCATTGGGCATGCAAATTATGTTCGTATAAATTTTAAATTACAAAGAACTGATGGATTCGTTTAAATTTGAATTTAATTCGCATATGCATGTTTCGCATCAGGGCGGTATAAATACAAGTTATCAACATACGACCTTTGTAAAGTCACATAGCCCAATATGCCTAATGAACCGCTTAACCAACGGCGAAACGCGACGCATAATGGTGGGTACGTAGGTTCTTCTCCTGGCTTTCCTTTTCATTGCAAAACTTAGATCATTAAGCTCGACTCGAAGGAGTATAAACAAATCACTTAAAATTTATTCAACATAAATAAATCTACCATTATGCCAAGCTCAGTTATAGCATTTATTTGTTCTCATTTGCTAAGAAAAGTCTAGAACCTTCATCGGCAAATTTTCCTTATCTGTCCACAAATTATGGCGTACAAAAATTTTAGCTTGAAAACTCTTTTTTACAGTAAAAAATTCTAAACTACTTGAGAACTTCTTACACAATTCCCTAAGAATTATTTTTTAAACAGAAGAAAATCGTCAGTTCCCTTACTTACTTACTTAGCTGGCTTGTTACAGAACGGTTGTTCCATAAGCCGAGCTTAAAAAAGATTTCCAAGCGCTTCGGTCTTGTGCGCAAGTCCACCAATTTGGAAGACCACGTTCGAAGATGTTGTTTTCTACTTGGTCTTTCCATCTAATTCGTGGCCTTCCCCTTCTACGGGAACCATCCGTAGGCTCATTTTTATATGCCTTTTGAGCTGGGGCATCTTCATTCATCCGCACAACATGGCCTAGCCACCGTAGTCGCTGCAGCTCAATACGACTGACTATGTCGATGTCTGCGTATAAATTGTAGAGCTCGTGGTTCATTCGACGCCGATATTCACCGTCGACGCAGATCGGCCCGTAGATCTTTCGGAGAATTTTTCTCTCAAACACCCCAAGCGCTGCCTCATCTGCTTGCGCAAGTACCCATGCTTCTGATCCATATAATAGCACGGGTAGTATCAGCGTCTTGTAAAGTGTGAGTTTGGTCTGGCGAGAGGTGGCCTTGTTTCTAAACTGCTTACTTAGACCATAGTAGCATCTGTTGGCCATCACAATCCTTCTCCGAATTTCAAAACTGATATTATTCGTTTTATTTATAGCGGTACCAAGGTATATAAAGTCTTTAACTACCTCGAAGCTGTAGTTCTCAAGTTCCACAGTTGGTCCGAGTCTACTGGACGTCTTCCGCGTTGATACCATCAGCTTGGTCTTCTCGCCGTTTACTGCCAGACCCACTTTGGCAGACTCCTTTTCAATTTGTTCAAAGGTGGCTGTTACCGCTCGCAATGTTCGACCCATTATATCGATGTCATCGGCGTAGGCGAGTAACTGGTGTTGTTTGGTGTACAGAGTGCCATTTCTGTTCACCTTTGCGTCTCGTATGACCTTTTCCAGTAGGATGTTAAAAAGATCACACGACAAACTGTCACCTTGTCTGAATCCTCGTTCGGTATTGAAGGGCTCCGATAGGTCCTTTCCTACTTTAACGGCTGACCTTGTGCCACTTAAAGTTATCCTGCATAGCCGTATAAATTTTGCAGGAATGCCGAACGCAGACATGGCTTTAAACACCTCTGAACGGATAGGACTGTCGAATGCGGCTTTATAGTCGACAAATAGGTGATATGTGTCGATGTGTTTTTCGTGGGTCTTTTCCAGGATTTGGCGCAGAGTGAAAATCTGGTCAATGGTCGATTTGCCAGGTCTGAAGCCGCATTGGTATGGTCCGATGATGTCATTGACCATTGGCTTCAATCGTTCACACAGCACACTGGATAGCACTTTATATGCGATGGGAAGGAGACTTATTCCTCTATAGTTGGCACATATCGTCTTGTCTCCTTTTTTGTGCACGGGACACAGGATGCTGAGGTTCCAATCATTGGGCATGCATTCATCTAGCCAAATTGTGTTAATCAGCTGGTGCATGCTCCTGACCAGCATCTGGCCACCAGTCTTGAATAGTTCGGCTGGTAACCCATCGGCTCCTGCTGCTTTGTTGTTCTTGAGCCGATTAATTGCTTTTATGACCTCATCTTGGCTAGGTGGTATACACTCTATACCATCATCTCCTATTGGTTCTGGGGTATCTTCTTCATCGCCACTATTTGATACTAGTAGCTTTTCGAAATGCTCCTTCCAGATCCTCAACACGCTGTCTGTATCTGTCACCAGGTTTCCTTCTTCATCTCTACAGGAGGATGTGCCTGCACCAAAGCCTTCGGTTTGGTGTTTTACTCGTTGGTAAAATTTCCGGACTTCATTCTGACTCCTGTACATCTCGATTTGCTCACGCTCACGTTTTTCTTGTTCTTTCTTCTTTTTTCTGAAAACACGTTTCTCCTCTCTCCTTTTCTCCCGATAATTCTCCATCACGTTACGTGTTGCTACTGTCTGCAGGGTTGCCCTATACGCTGCGTTTTTCACATCAGTAGCATTACGACACTCCTGATCGTACCATGGGTTTCTTGGTGGTGGTTTTTGGTACCCAATTGTTCTTTTTGCTGCAGTTTGTAGGGAGTGGGCAATTCTTTGCCATTGTGTTTCTATACTATTATCGGGACAAGAAGTGCTTTCTTCAAGCAGATGGGTAAGTTGAGCGGAGTAGGCCTCGGCTACCTGTTGTGTTTGCAGCTTTTCGACGTCGAGTTTCCGTGTTGTATTAGATCGCACCTTTGCTGCAACATTTAGACGGGTGCGTACCTTGGCTGCCACAAGGTAATGGTCCGAATCGATATTCGCTCCTCGGATCGATCGGACGTCTAACACACTGGATGCATGCCTTCCGTCTATCACAACATGATCAATTTGATTTCTCGTTACTTGATCAGGAGAAATCCAGGTGGCCTTGTGTATATCGAGATGCTTGAATCTGGTGCTGCTAACTACCATGTTTTTTGCTGCCGCGAAGTCAATCAACCTCATGCCGTTGTCGGAAGTTTCTTCATGAAGGCTGAATTTTCCGACGGTGGGGCCAAAGATATTTTCCCTTCCGATTTTTGCATTAAAATCTCCTAGCAGAATTTTAATGTCATGGCCAGGGCAACGGTCATATGCTGTTTCTAGGCGCTCATAAAATATATCTTTGGTCTGTTCATCTTTATCTTCGGTCGGAGCATGGGCGCAAATTAGACTGATGTAAAAGAACTTCGCTTTTATACGGATTATAGCAATTCGCTCATCTACTGGAGTGAATCTAGAGACAAGGTCTTTTATTCTCCTGTTAACCATAAATCCGCAGCCAAATTCATGTCTCGTTTCATGGCAGCTATAATACAGGGCGTAATCGTCTGATTTACTTACGCCTGTCCCTTTCCATCGCATTTCCTGTAAGGCAATAATATCGGCTTTGTACTTCTTAAGTATATCCGCCAAAGCGAACACTGCCCCTGTTCTGTATAGCGTGCGCACATTCCAAGTGCAGATTCGCAGATCGTGGTCCTTTATACGTTTGCGGGGGTCGTCAACATTATGGGGGTTTGGTTTTCTTTTTCTTTGCTTTTTCATAGTAGGTTGGGTTTTCCGAGAGTGGGCAACTAACCCGACGCCTCAACCCATTTTTTTATAGTTCTTATGGGTGAACTCGCGGCACATATTAGCTCACTATTTCATCGGGTGATGAGAATAGCTCCCCAGGTGGCACCGCGGGGAGGTCAGTGTCCACAATTGAGATGAAAGAGGGACCAAGATAAGCCTGGGCTTCGCCATGTTAAAGCCAATCAAAGCCGTTGCTTGGTATCTATCATCCCCTACGCCACCCGTCAGTTCCCTTAAGAACATTAAAATTCGATGTTTGGTGTCTTGCGATAACCAGCAATGCGGGCTACATAGACCTCGGGTAAATTAATTACCATATATTCCAAAGTATTTGGCACAATCTGTAAACATTTAAAGTTGTATTAAAATTTTGAGTGGTTGTAATTTTTCCAAAATCTTACCACTTCAGCATTGGATGTAATTAAATCCTTATATCTTCCCAATATATGTAGTTTTCCCTGCTCATCTATAAAACCGTAATCGCCATTAATGAAAAGTCCAAACTCATTGTAATATATCGAATTGTCCAGGGATTTGTAACCCTTCATGGGATAAGGTGGCCTCACAGCAATTTGACCCGGTTCATTGGCACCCAAGGGTTTTAATTGATCATCCAATATTTGCAATTCATAACCTGGTAGTGGCTTGCCACCATTAATGTGCAAATCATTACAGATCACCGTACTCACTTCGGTCATGCCATAACAATGGAAATTCTTGGCATTGGCGGCATGCTTTTTCGAGAGTTCCAACATGACTTTCGATGCCGGTTCTCCACCCATCAGTACACTACGAAGGCATTTTAGACTTTCCTTATCATTTTCATCCACTTGCAAGAGGATATCGTAATAAATAGAGGGCACCGCAAATAGATGGGTAATGCCACAGCTACGAAGCACCTCAAAACCATAGCTTCCACTTGCCACACCACATGAGCTAAGGCGTTTTACACCATACAATACCGATTGTAACATCACAGCTACTTGACTAATCCATCGCAAGGGACTGAAAGAGAGTACCACCGAATTTTCATCCAGGGGTGCATAATGGTCTTCATTATCCCACCAAATAGTGATGCCATTCAGCATAAGAGCATGGGTAATTTGTACAACTTTTGGTAGACCTGTTGAACCGGATGTCAACGCCAAGAGGGCAATTTCTTCACGGGTATCTTTGATTTCTGCACTTTTAAAGCTGTCGAAGTCTATAGGTTGTTCTGGTTGTTTCAGGAGATCACTTGTGATATTTGGTTGTTGCTCACCGTTGATAGATATTAGGTGTGGGTGCTTTTGAAGTTTAGAGTTTGCTAGACATTTTTGAATTTTCTTGAGGTATGTTTCTTCATAAAAAATTGCTGATGCTTCCAGGAGATCAAATAAATCAGATGTGGAGTCTGTAACAAAAGGGAAGGAAATCAATTATTACTTAAAGTAAAAACCAGTAAGGAAAGGAGTAAAGTTGGACGGAGCTGACTATATGATACCCTTCACCACTTTGGGTATATGAATCCTAACAGACGTCGCATTTTTGAGAGACCATTAACATGAAATTGGATCCATAAACATGTCATTCTGCAACCGATACTAAATTTTTTTTCATTTGGTCAGATAGAAGCTATATCTAAATCTGAACCGATTTCAGGAAACTTAACACACGCCATTCTAGACTTAATTCATTGCGCTGTGCCAAATTTCGTGCAAATCGAAAGATATATAGGGACATTGGTGGACCATTGACATTAAATCGAACGAAAATATATATGGGAGCTATATCTGAATTTTGACCGATTATCACGAAACTTGGCAGACATCATTGTGGGCTCAATTCAGTATGTTATGCCAAATTGCATGCAAATCGAAAGATATATGTGGACTATGGTGCACCATTTGCATTAAATCGGACGAAAGTATATATGGGAGCAATATATAAATCTGGACCGATTTTCTCTAAACTTGGCACACATCACTTTAGGCTCAATTCAGTACGTTGTGCCAAATTTGGTGCAAATCGAAGGATATATAGGGACTTTGGTGCACCATTTACATGAAATCGGACGAAGCTATATCTAAATCTGGACCGATTTTCTCAAAACTTGGCACACATCATTCTAGACCTAATGCAGTACGCTGTGCAAAAT
Source organism: Musca vetustissima (assembly GCF_032173495.1). NCBI lineage: Eukaryota > Metazoa > Arthropoda > Insecta > Diptera > Muscidae > Musca > Musca vetustissima. The sequence continues at coordinate 11,282 of NW_026878947.1, forward strand.
TTCGTGCAAATCGAGAGTTATTTAGGGACTTTGGGGCACCATTTACCTTAAATAGGACGAAAATATTTATGGGAGCTATATCTAAATCTGGACCGATTTCACGAATCTTGGCAGACGTCATTCGAGGCTCAATTCAGTACGATATGCCAAATTTCGCGCAAATCGAAAAATATATAGGGACTTTGGTGCACCATTTACATGAAATCGAACGAAACTATATATGGGAGCTATATCTAAATCTGGACCGATTTTCTCAAAACTTGGCACACATCATTCTAGACCTAATTCAGTACGCTGTGGAAAATTTCGTGCAAATCGAAAGTTATATAGGGACTTTTGTGCACTATAAATCTGAACCGATTTTTCCCAATTTCAATAGGGTTCGCCCTTGGGCCAAATGAATGAGCTGTGCCAATTTTCATCCAATTCGAATAATAAATGCGACCTGTACTTTGTTTACAATTTAACATGGACAGACGAACGGACGGACATGCGTAAATCGACTTAGAAAGTGATTCTATGCATATTCTCAAAAGGAACCATGGGTCTATCTCGATTCCTTTTGCCTGTTACAAACTTATGCACAAAGACATAATACCCTGTACCACAGTGCGGTGATGGGTATAAAGAGTCCTCAGTGGACTGAGGATTTTTTTTCTATAGAAAAAAGAGTCCTCAGCGGACTGAGGAATTTTTTTCTATAGAAAAATGAGTCCTCAGTGAACTGAGGAATATTTTTCTATACAAAAATGAGTCCTCAGCGGACTGAGGAATTTTTTCCATAGAAGAATGACTCCTGAGGTTTTTTTTCTATAGAAAAAAAGAGTCCTCAGCGGATTGAGGTTTTTTTCTATAAAAAAAATCCTCAGTGAACTGAGGAATATTTTTCTATAGAAAAAAGAGTCCTCAGTGAAATGAGGATGTTTTTCTATTCCTCACTTCAGTGAGGAATAGACAAAAGTGTCCCAAGTGAAATGAGGAATTTTTCTATAAAAACAGGAATCCTCATTTCACTGATGACTCTTTTGTCTATAGAAAAAAATCCTCACTTCAGTGAGGAATATAAAAAATTCCTCATTTCACTGAGGACTCTTTTTTTCTTTTTCTTTCTTTTGTACTTTCAAATATACTTACCCTCATCCAAATGCACCTCAAAATAGATCGGGTAGGCACCAATTAAAAAGCAACCCATTGACAAGACGGCAACCCATTCATTATTCATTGCATAGAAAATGACACAGTCTCCCTTCTTGACGCCCAAACGTTTCAAATTGACGGCAATTAATATCGATTCTTCGTAGACATCTTTGGCCGTTTTAATTGTATTTGTATCATAGAAATGATCAATAATTTTATTTGGATCCACAGAACGCATTGTTTGCAAGAATTTCTCCCCAATTGATAATTTCGCAATATCGCCATATGGATAATTTACAGATTTCCATATTTTCGTTTGGGGATCTTGTACGACTTTAATATATTCTTCAGGCATTATTTAATGTTTTTTTTATTATTTCTTGTAACTTTCACAAATTTTTATTAGGCTATATGTTAACACTTCCGCTGTCTAATGCCACCTTGTTGTGTATGTCACGAAAGTACTACCGATACTAATAGTAGTTGTCGGAATTCTCAGTGGTTATAAAGCCTTCGTGTGAATAGATTTGAATTGGTGGACGACAGAGAAGATATGGCAAAAACTGTTGATAGTTTTTCATTGGCGATCGTATTATTCTCGGGGACCAATAGCAGAATCATTGTTGTAGGTCTAATTAATGTTCTACAAAATTAACGAGTGACTTTTACTTTTTTTTGTAGAAATTATTATCAACAATGATAACGTTTTAAATTTAGATAGGGTGTTCCGATTGAGAATAATATTTTTTTTTTTTTTGTTAGTGTTTTTGTTATTATATTTGAGTTTCGGATATTTCTAATGGGATTCCCTATATCTAACATTGAAACCTTTAATCTGAAATGTAATCAATTATTAAATTTTGTTGGTTGCAAAAATTGGATCATTCATTCTGATACCTCCTTTTTAGGGTTTTATAAAAAACGAAAATAAATTTATTATAATTCCCTTCATTCCATTGTTTGGTGCCTTTGACGTTGATATTAGGTAAATTTATACATCCAGTTATAACCGGATCTCTAATCCTAAGTACCATCATAATAAAAAGCGTGAATTTATGTTTAAGTGTATTCTTAAGTACCTTAAGATATTTATAATCATCGTACATATTTTAAGAATATTTTTTTAGAAGCCATCAAACAAAAACTTAGCGTTTAGTACATGTTGTACTACTTTAGCTCGACTTTCGAAAATCGCCTTCTTAAATCGACACGACAGTGACCCATATACCAAATTCGAAGATTCTAGCTTTATTCGTTCGCCAACATAAATATAATGTCATCCCATCATAGTCATATGACACAAGGTGAGACAGAACCATCCTTGGGCATTTCGTCTGAAAAGGTTTGTTCTCGTTAGATCCCGCACAATTTCGTGTCGATTAATGCAAAGACATTCTGAAAAAAATAGGAACACGAAACAAAACAGCTATCGACTGTTGTGGGTCTTCGAAGAGACCAGCCAAATGCAACGCAAGTTTTCCGTGGAAGAAACACTTTAAATCAAATGGTCGCCTGTGTCTCCGGCAGAACTATGTGGCGACTAATTTTCTAGAGCAACGTAGGACGATAATTTATGTGTTCACAATAATTCCTTTGCTTAAGTCTTCGCAGAAATTCGAAAATCGATCATTTGGGAGCTCTCACAAATCGACTCCCAACAATGCATACTGGATCTCGAAATACGTGGAATTTATGAGTCCCCAGCCGTATAGCTCTGACTTTTCACATAAAGACTTATTTTTAATTCATAAAAATGCTTTGTCAACTATTTTTATCGACACAAGACGCTGTCGAATCATTCAAAAGCCACGTTTTGGAATTATCTCAATTGGAGTCGATAAGTGCCTCGATAATTATACCCTTCACCACACTGTGGTACAGGGCATATGTTTGTAACAGGCAAAAATAATCGAGATAGACCCATGGTTCCTTTTGAGAGTATGCATAGAATCACTTTCTAAGTCGATTTATGCATGTCCGTCCGTCCGCCCGTCTGTCCATGTTAAATTGTAAACAAAGTACAGGTCGCATTTATGGTCCGAATTGGATGAAATTTGGCACAGCTCATTTGTTCGGCCCAAGGGCGAACCCTATTAAAATTGGGAAAAATCGGTTTAGATTTAGATATAGCTCCCATATATATCTTCGTCCGATTTAAGGTAAATGGTGCACCAAAGTCCCTATATATCTTTCGATTTGCACGAAATTTGGCACAACGTACTAAATTATGTCAAGAATGATATTTGCAAAGTTTCGTGAAAATCGGTTTAGATTTAGATATAGCTCCCATATATAGCTTCGTCCGATTTTAGGTAAATAGCCCACTAAAGTCCCTGGAAATCTTTTGATTTGCACGAATTTTGGCATAGCGTACTGAATTAAGTCAAGAATGATGTGTGAAAAGTTTTGAGAAAATCGGTTAAGATTTAGATATAGCTCCCATATATAGCTTCGCCCGATTTTAGATAAATAGTCCACTAAAGTCCTTGGAAATCTTTTGACTTGCACGAAATTTGGCACAGCGTAATGAATAAGGTCTAGAATGATGTTTGCCAAGTTTCGTGAAAATCAGTTCAGATTTAGATATAGCTCCCATATATATCTTCGTCCGATTTAAAGTTAATTGTGTACCAAAGTCCCTATATATCTTTCGATTTGCACGAAATTTGGCACAGAGTTATGAGATCGAGAATGATGTCTGCCAAGTTTCGTAAAAATCGGTTCATCCGATTTGAGGCAATTGGTGCAAAAAGACCCTATATATCTTTCGATTTGCTCGAATTTTGGTATAGGGTACTGAATTAAGTGTAGAATGATGTTGCTAAGCTTCGTGAAAAGATCCATAGCTAGACCGATTGACACAACGCACTGATGTTATATAAATTAGTCTCTGGCAAGTTTCCCTGAAATCTGTTCAGATATAGATTTATAACAAAACGCGTCGCCTGTTAGGATACATATGTTAAATATACCCAAAGTGGTGAAGGGTATCATATAGTCGGTCCAGTCCGACTTTACTACTTTCCTCACAGGTTTTTTTAACCACATTGAAAATTGTATAAATCATTATAAGTCAAGTCAGAAACATATAGGAGCCCTGGTAAATATGATATAATCCTGCATTTTTATACCCTACACAACTATGTTGTCAGGGTATTATAGCTTTGTGTAGCCACAAGAGTTTTTAATGCCGCGAAATATTGGTCCTATACCCGCCTGTTAGTATACCGATCGTCATATCCCGACTGGCTGAGTCGATCTAGACATGTATGTCCGTCCGTCTATTATAATTTGTAAACTCGAGACAAACCACAGTTATGGACCAAACTTAACGACATTTTACTTGTAATATTTAGGGGATGAAATGGACCAAATGCTTAATTTTTTTTTCTGGTCGGTCTAAAGGCCACAATTATGACCCGAATTCCACGAAGCTTTAATTGGAGAAGGGAATCAGAATAATAGCGTAAATATTTACAGGGTTTACCGATGCTTCTATTTAGTATATTACCACACAGCATGGCAAAAATGTAGCGCTGATGGCTTGGGGATGAAATAAACCGCAACATTATTTTGGTCTAGTTTTCTAATCGCACTAGATGCCCAAATTATAAGCCGACGATCAAACATTTTCCATGGGAAAAATGCCCGCGACCATTTAATTGGAATGAATTATTTGCGTGATTTTTGCGTAGAAATCAAACTCGAATCTTAAATGTTCATTCTGGGAAGACGTGAGTCGGAAAAGATACCAATGTGTAGATGTTGACTTGTAGATCCGCGAAAAGTTTAAGTTCAGTGGTAGTTGTGTAGGGTATCATATGTCGGGGCCGTCCGACTATATTCCTGCGCTAACTGGCTTAAAAATCGGTTCTTCGATTTTTTTGTAGGTCCTAATATAGACTACTAGGCTGTAGCCGGTCCTTGGTGATGAGTCTGCCACCTATCATTGCCTAGAAACAACGTCTCGTTGAATTTTGTACAGTTGTACTTGTATGTATCAGTGTTGTCATTTAGTCTAGGTGAATCTATCATGTGTCATTGCTTTTTTGTTTTATGCTTGTGTGTTAATGCAGACCTTGGCTGTTAGAATGCCAAGGGGTTTTAGGCAGGAGTGGATGTAGGGGGGACGGGGGCCTAACATTTTGATTTTTTCTTATACGTGCAAAAGTGTTCGGATTGAGTTGTTTCACATTTAAATTGTACCCGGCTGGCCCCCGGTTTTCTAGTATTGCATATTCAGATTAAGCAAAATGTAATTTTTGTAAGGTCGGCATTTTATTTTCAAATAAATGAGGACGCGGGAAAGGCAACCACCAAGTCCAAAAAATTATTTTGTCGCACCCTCTTACAAATTGGAAAGATGCTATTGAATGCTTCACCGCTCACGAAAAAATGATGCGATGATGAGGACTCTGGACCTTATATCGAGTATGAAAGATTTTTCGAAACATATAGAACATGTAACGGACAAACAAGTGGTCATTGAGACAATTTTATTGTGTGAAAGGGAAAGCATCGCGTTGAGCGGAAGTAAATCATCCTGAATACTGTAGTCAGACATAAAAGTTTGGAGAATATACCCAAAAATCTAAATATTTCGAAAAGCAAATAAATAATTCAAACGACTACATTCATACACGGTGGGTTGAGCAGCATGATTGCCTACAAATATTTAGCGAATCTATAGAAAAAACCAGTAAGGAAAGAAGTAAAGTCGGACGGAGCCGACTATATGATACCCTTCACCACTTTGGGTATATTCAACAGATGAATCCTAAAAGACGTCGAATTTTTGAAGAACCATTAACATGAAAATGGATTCATAAACATATCATTTGGCAACCTACATTTTTCATTTGGTCAGATGTAGGGTTAAGTTATATGCATTATGTACTTAAAATCGGGAGAAAATATACATAGGAGCTCTATCCAAATCTGAACCGATTTTCACGAAACAACACACATAATTCTAGACCTAATTCATTACGCTGTACCAAATTTCGTGCAAATCGAAAGATACATAGGGTATTTGATGGACCATTTACATTAAATCTGACGAAAATATATATGGGAGCTATATCAAAATTTGAAACGATTTTCATGAAACTCAACACACATCTTTCTAGACCTAATTTAGTACGCTATGCCAAATTTCGGGCAAATCGAAACATATATAGGGACTTTGGTGCCCATATATAAATCGGACGAAAATATATATGGGAGCTATATCTAAATCAGTACAGATTTTTCCCAATTTCAATAGGGTTCGTCCTTGGGCCAAATAAGTGAGCTGTGCTAAATTTGATTCAAATCGGATAATAAATGCGACCTGTACTTTGTTTACAATTTAACATAGACAGACAGACGGACGGACGAACATGCACAAATCGATTTAAAAAGTGATTCTATGCGTATTCTCAAAAGGAACAATGTGTCTATCTCGTGTCCTTTTGCCTGTTACAAACATATGCTCAAAGACATAATACCCTGTACCACAGTGTGGTGAAGGGTATAATACTAGAATCCTTGGAATAAATAGGGGAAAATGGTAAATTTTAATTTCAATTTATTTCTAAGAAGAAGAAGTTTCAGTGCCAAGAACTCCAAGTATTCTTAAAAAACTACATTATTTGTCCCATGTTTGAAAGAACTAATTGTAAATATGACAGTGGGTCTGTCGATCACTATGTCGAAAGCGAAAGATCTCCCACCATCTAATCCACTTGACGAGATTGTAGTATGTGACGAAAATCTATTTCCAAATATAAATATATTGTTACAAATTTGAATAACGATACCGATAACCACAGCATCCACTGAAAGAAGTTTTTCTATCCCACGTCCAGTAAAAAAATATCTTATGTCTATGCATAAATCTCAAGTAAATACTGATCGCATAACTAAAAAAATTAAAAGTAGAAGACTTGATTTGAAATAAAGATTTTTTTAATATGCAAAACATTGTATATATACATAATACATTAAGAGAAATGTAGTTATATTATATATTAAAATCCTGCATACGTCCCTGGTTAAGAGTATTCTACCAAAATTCCTTGAATGCCTCAACAGTTCTCAAATCGCACTTTTCAGGGATTACCTTTGTCATTGTCAAACTAGTTTTTGGTGGTACTCAAATGTTAAGTGCACTCGCGTAATCTTATCTACAGATGCTCAACTACAAATTATCAAACATTTGTACGGCAAATAAACCGGTTTCAACTAGATCGCACAGTCAAGTCAAATCAAATTTATTTCGAGAGAGAGAGAGAGAGAGAGGAAATACAATTCGATGGCCCATTTATGCAAATATACTATTGGTGTTATCACCGATACTGACGTTTTTTTAATGACTTGCGATTTATTCAATTAAATAATTGCTGTGTTTTTATACCCTACACAACTATGTTGTCAGGGTAGTATAGCTTTGTGCAGCCTCAAGAGTTTGTAACGCCGCGAAATATTAGTCCTAGACCCACCTTTATATATACCGATCGTCATATCTCGACTAGCTGAGTCGATCTAGACATGTGTGTCCGTTCGTCCATCCGTCTGCCCATTTTAATTTGTAAACATGATGCAGGCCACAGTTATGGACCAATCTTCACGAAATTTAGCATGTAGGATGGGTTCTGGCCAATGAAGAGCCCTATTGTTTTTGATAAAGATCGGTTAATATTTAGGGGATGAAATGGACCAAATACTTAATTTTTGTCGGTTTTTCTGGCCGCTCCAGAGGCCGTAATTATGGCCCGAACATTGCGAAATTTTACATGGAGAAGGAGATCGATAACGAATAAACATGCCTGTTTTAATAAAGATCGGTTAATATTTAGCGGATCAAATGGACCCTGACTTTTATGTGAAAAATTAAAAATTGTTTATTCTGCGGCGTATATATTCTCTATACTCCTGAAGGATATAGACCCGAGGAGTTGATAGTATATCCAAGAGGAGTTGTTGACCTTTAAATTGATACCGAATAAAGTGATGTATCTTCTCAGATGTGGAAGTTAGACTCAAATATTTAAGGTGCTTACGTATTCAGATATTATTTAGTAACCCGTTACCACACTAGAGGGCGGAAATATCGCGCTGATTGCTTTGAAATTTTCCATGAAGTTCCAGTTATGGTCAAAGACAACGCCTACAATTTTCGGTGATAATCAGATAATAGTATTGTGATGAAATGGACCGAAAACATAATTTTTTGTGTGTTTTCGAGTCGAATATAATCCGAACATCACAACATAACCCACCGTGAAGGGAATCTGGACAAGTAATTAGAACTGCTGTACTGAATATTCCAAAATGTATAGAAGAGGTGCTGTTAACCTCTAATCGGGCAAGAAGTGGCAAATATCACGAAATATTACCCAGACTCGGAATAAACATCCGCAGAAAGTTAGAGTTCCGTGGTAGTTGTGTAGGGTATCGTATTGTCCGCCCCCTTCCGACTATACTGCTCCGCTCACTGGTTTATTACTAAAATTAAATAGGAACAGGCAAAAGGAAACGAGAAAGAATCACTTTCTGAGTCGATTTATGCATGTCCGTCCATCCGTCTGTCCATGTTAAATTGTAAACAAAGTACAGGTCACATTTATGATCAAAATTTGAATCCTTTCGATTTGCATGAAATTTGGCATAGCGTATTGAATTGAGTCTAGAATGATGTGTGCTAAGTTTTGTGAAAATCGGTTCAAATTTAGATATAGCTCACATATTTTTGTTTGTCCAATCTTATGTAAATGATGTATCAAAGTCCCTATATATCTTTCGATTTGCACGAAAAAGGCATAGCGTATAGAATTGAGTCGAAAATGATGTCTGCTAAGTTTTGTGGAAGTCGGTTCAGATTTAGATATAGCTCCCATATATAGTTTCGTCCGATTTTATGTAAATGGTGCATCAAAGTCCCTATATATCTTTCGATTTACGCGATATTTGGCATTGCGTATTGAATTGAGTCTAAAATGATGTCTGCTAAGTTTTGTGAAAATCGGTTCAGATTTAGATATAGCTCCCGTATATATTTTCGTCCAATTTTAGGTAAATCATGGCATAGCGTATTGAATTGAGTCTTTAATGATGTCTGCTAAGTTTTGTGAAAATCGGTTCAAATTTAGTTATAGCTCCCATATATATTTTCGTCCGATTTTATGTAAATGATGTACTAAAGTCCCTATATGTCTTTCGATTTGCACGAAATTTGGCATATCGTATTGAATTGAGTCTAAAATGATGTCTGCTAAGTTTTGTGAAAATCGGTACAGATTTAGATATAGTTCCCATATACATTTTCGTCAGATTTTAACTTAACTGCGTCTAGAATGATGTGTGAAAATCGTTTCATATTTAGATATAGCTCCCATTTATATATCCCTTCGATTTTTTGTAAAGTGTACACTAAAGACCCAAAGGTTGTACTATTGACACGCAATTGTGTTGAAATCGGTTCAGATTTCTATCTATCTTTATTTCCGATGGATTTTAGGTAAATGTTGCACCGGTTGACATCGATTTACATAAATTTGTCACATTGTACCCAAACGACTCTAAACTTGCCCGCATGAAATGAAATTTAGCATAGGTTCCAGATAACATAAGTTTATTCAACTTCATGTCAATGTTCTTTCGAAAAGGCGGAGTCTGTTAGGTGACATATGTAGAATATACCCAAAGTGGTGAAGGGTGTCATATAGTCGACCCAGTTCGACTTTACTACATTTCTTACTGTTTTTTTCCTACCTAAGAAGGCAGAAAATAATCATTTCACAATTCGGTTTTAACCAGATCAATTACTTTTCTTATTATCATTAACATTTTTTGGGGACGCCGCGCACATGCATAATCTTATCTACATATGCTCAACTAAATATTATCAAACATCTGTGGAACATATAAACCGATTCAAACTGGATCATTAAAAAATGTCAAATCTTCGTTTATTACTTATTTGATTCTATAACAATGCTAAGTGTTGACATATGCTTTCGAGGGAGAGATAGAGGAAGTACAATCTGATGGCCCAGTTATGCAAATAAACATTTGGTATTATCACTGATGCTGACGTTTTTTAGTGACTGGCATCTTTGTTTTACATCTACAATGGTTTTTGATTATCAGCAACATTTTAATAATTTCATTGCCGATAATCCACTAGAAAAAATTGCTTACTCTTATGATAACATATCTTTACATAGGTAGTAAATAGTTTAAAGTATCATAGTTTTGATATAATTTTCTTATCGATGACATACAGTAAAGCCTCACTAATTTGAATTATTAAACTACTAAATCATTTGAATCAAACAATTTTCATTCTCTCAGAAACATGTGAACAGATTTTGATTGCGGGGGGTTACACCGTATTTTGTTGTCGTTTCAATAGATAAGATTTAAAATGTCGTAAAGTGTTATAAATATCACCCATGGGGGTTGGTTGAGTAAATATTTACTGATAAGATTTCTTTTCATTTAATAGGTCGTAAATGTTCCATATTCTGTAAAGACTAGGGGGTGGAGTAGGCACGAATAATAACACAAAACAACTAAGTATTATGTGTATATATTTACAAGGTCACAGGTGTATAGTGAAAATGACATATCATTGTGAAATGTCATATTTTTGGGGTTTTTGGTAATAACTGTTTTAGATGCATTGCTAAAGACTCGAATATGAACTGTCATTTATTTATCTACGTTAATTATATTGTCAGCATTTTAATGAGACTGACGATTTGTATTTTTTTTTTTTTTTTTTTTTGGAAAAATATTGCACTAAGATGTTCTTAGTATATTTGCAAACCAAAAATTGAGATGATGGCGCCCAAAATATTAAGACCACATATAAATAAAATTATATGTAGCGTGTCAAATATAAACTGAATAACTATCAACAGAAGCATTTAAAGGTCAAATAAAGTGAAGTCTGTGATTTGACAAGGGTATTTCAGTTTTTTCTAAACGTATGCATTCAATTTTTTTTTTCTTTTTTAAGTCGATAACTACATATCTTGCCTTTATCAATATAAATTGTCTGCTAGTAAGTTGTTTAAGTGCGAAAATGGTAAACCAAAGTACAGGCATGCACGTTACAAAATTATGCTTCCGAAAATTAACCTCAACCATTGTATGGCAGCGATATAAAAATCATAAAGATATATTGAAACTTTCTGATGTCGGTCCGTTTGCATCGCCTCTGAATGTTCATCGCATACCCCGCAAGGTGTTATATTCTTGATAAGAATTAAATTGTATGGCGATTTATGCGTGTCATTCTGTTGAAATCACGATATAGATCGCAATATTTAAGATAGAGCTCTCTGCACAGCCATTGCTAACACTCCTAGGATGTTTGGTATTACAAATAGGATATATCGGTCCAAGTTCTTGTGTACCTCCGCCAATATTCGGTATTTTGGGGTATTTGGACACGTGTTCAACCGCGTTAGCTGTAATTTGGTATTTTGGGTTCACATTGTATACAACACGTTCCTACGAAAAATTATTAACATTGACCCCAGTTTCAGGGTAGCCCCCATATAACGGTACCCTCACACCTCTGTAGTAAAAACCAGTGAGCGGAGCAGTATAGTCGGACGGGCCGACCATGCGATACCCTACACAACTACCACGAACTCTAACTTTCTGAGGATGTTTATTCCGAGTCTGAGTAATATTTCGTGACATTTGCCCCCTCTTGTCCGATTAGAGGTTAACAACACCTCTTCCTTACTTTTTTCGAATATTCAGTACAATCCTTCTATTTACTTGTCCAGATTACCTTCACGGTAGGTTGTGTTGAGATTTTCGGATTATACTCTACTCGAAAACACACAAAAATTATGTTTTCGGTCCATTTCATCCCAAAATTTTAATCTGATCATCACCGAAAATTGTAGGCGTTGTTCTTGACCATAACTGGAACTTCATGAAAAATTTCAAAGCCATCAGCGCGATATTTCTCCCTCTAATGTGGTAATGGGTTACTAAATAATATCTGAATACGTAAGCACCTGTAAATATTTGATTGTAACTCCCACATCTGAGTAGATACATCACTATATTTGGTATCAATTTTAAGGAAAACCACTCCTCTTGGATATGCTATCAACTCCTGGGGTCTACATCCTCCAGGAGTAAATATATATGCCATAGAATACAAATTTTGTAATTTTTCACACAAAAGTCAGGGTCCATTTGACTTATTCTTTATTTAGCGGGAGAAGGGGATCGGGCCAGAATAAGCCAAATGGACCCTGACAACTATGTTGTCAGGGTCCATTTTGGCTTTGTGTAGCCCCAAGAGTTTGTAACGCCGCAAAATATTGGTCCTAGACCCACCTTTAAGTATACCGATCGTCATATCTCGACTAGCTGACTCGATCTAGACATGTGTGTCCGTCCGTCTGTCCGTATGTCCATTATAATTTGTAAACACGATACATGCCACAGTTATGGACCAATCTTCACGAAATTTAGCATGTAGGATGGGTTCTGGTCAATGAAGACCCCTATTGTTTTTGGTAAAGATCGGTTAATATTTAGGGGATGAAATGGACCAAAAACTTTATTTTTGTCGGTTTTTCTGGTCGCTCCAGAGGCCGCAATTCTAGCCCGAACATCGTGAAATTTTACATGGAGAAGGGGTCGGGCCAAGGAACAAGCATGCCTGTTTTGATAAAGATTGATCAATATTTAGCGGGTCAAATGGACTCTGACTTTTGTGTGAAAAATTACAAAATTTGTATTCTACGGCATATATGTTTACTCCTGAAAGACATAGACCCGAGAATTTGATAGCATATCCAAGAGGAGCTGTTCAACCTTTAAATTGATGCCAATTATATTATCGTATGTACTCGGATGTGGGAGTTACACTTAAATATTTACGGGTGTTTAAATATTCCGACATTAGTTAGTAACCCATTACTCCACTAGAGGGCGGAAATATAGCGCTGATCGCTTTGAAATTTTCCATGAGGATCCAGGCATGGTCAAGAACTATACTGCTCCGCTCACTGATTTATGTTACATTGGGGAAAAAGAAATCCATTATTTTTATATGAACTATAGGACTATTCAACATGCTTCGGAATGTCCGATTTTGTTGTATGATTTTTTGCAATTTTAAAGGTAACTTCATAATGTCCCTCTCATAGAATTCCTGCTCCCTGGAATGTATGACGGATGCATTAAAATATCCTAACCAAGCTTACGAAGTTTGTGGTGAATCACTGTAGACACCTCTTCTGTTGGCCAATTCTGGCAATTTCTGGTCAATTGCTATCTTCAAACGGTCCAGTTATAATTTAGTTTGACAGTTGTTGACAGTAGAGGTCAGAATTTAGCGTTTGGCCAAATAAAACAATCCCTTTTCAGTCCCACCAAATACATAGCAGAACCTTCCTGGCCGTTAGTCCTGGTTTGGCCACCATTTGAGGTGCTTCATCGCTCTTTGACCACGATTGTTTTCGCACAGGGTTATAGTATGTGATCTATTACTCATCTTCAGTCACCATCCGTTTAAGAAATAGGTATATCTCATTCCGTTTGACCAAGGCTTCGCAGATGGAAATTCGATTCATTCTATTTATTTCATGGTGGCCAATTCATATCGGCACGACGATAAATTACGCGGTCAGGAAATGTATCTTGCAATAAAGCCATAGTTCTATGTGGCACCATCTTTTTGAAACCACATATACTCCAAGTCGTATTCTTCAATAGCAGACACAAAAGTCGTTTTCGATTTTGGTAAACACGATAACTCAAAAACTAATAATACAATCGATTCCAAATGTTGACATGTTCGTCTGTGAGTGTATAGCGATCATATGAAATAGGATTATTGACTTCGCACAACAATTAAAAAAAAACCAGTAAGGAAAGTAGTAAAGTCGGGCGGGGCCGACTATATGATACCCTTCACCACTATGGGTATATTAAACAGGACTATTATCATGAAATTGTATGAA